>NW_020955547.1:575450-576728 GCF_003031625.1 Empidonax traillii | reverse complement strand
GGTTGGGTTTTTCTTAGTCACCAGATGTACTAGCAATTTGAACTTCCTAGGCAAAATTATTCTTCATATTAAATAGATGTACTAAAAAGTTTACAAGAATTCCATATGAGAAATTTTACCAAAAGATTTGACACGCAAATAATAAGAAGGTTTGAACATAATACAGTGAAAAACGTCACACACATGAAATCTGGGTGGGTAATTTTTGCAATATTATAATAATCGCTCCAAAAATTTGATAACAATGTTAAGGAAAAATGAAAAATCAATACAGCTATTGGAAACAATTCCTTTGAGTTTAAAGTATCATAAAACTGAATTTTGATTTGCTGTATTCCTATAGTTCTTCTTGGCTATTCCCATGTTAGTGCCATATGGCTTGGCTTTAAGATTTTTAGAAGCTAAGATTTTTGCTTACTACTGCTTAGAACAACAAGACAATTTGAGCACAAGCTGGTTGTAGACTAAACTTCTAGTCCATTTTAGTAGGATTTTTGGGATCTAACTCAGTAGAAAAACTCAACCTAAGATTTGTGGTTTTTTTGTTGTTTTTTTTTTTTTTTTTTAATATATCTTTAATATATTCTTTTTCCCTGTTAACTTCATAAACAACTCTAATCACAACCTAGTCTTTGTGAGCCTCTCTGCTTCTCCTCAGTATGAAGCTGTATCAATAGGTATTGATTAGAAATATAATTCTTGGTATAATAGCTAGAAGTATTGCCAAACTAGTTGCATCACTGGAACACTTTGGAAATAATGGAACTCACAGGTAGTAGAGAGTGTTCTTACACATTTTTCTTAGGGTATGTACAAAAAGACCATTAGTGTTATTTCCAATTCTGAGTTCAAATCACAACTGAGAAGAAGAACATCTTTGCAGACATGCTTTCTACCTACAGTTTTGGAGGATTAATATTTTCCATCACTCACTTCAGTTTTCTATTATTTTTATTGGAAGAAATGACCTGGTTCTATAATCAATAATGTAGGAAGACCTTACATTAGTAAGAGTTCCTTACATTAGTAAAGGACTTTTGTTTCTGGCTTCATAACCCTTTGTTCTTGGCTAAACCTTGACCATAGTTAATCCTTTTGAAGTGCCAGAGGCCATCCATGGAACTGGCTGTCAATGTCTACCTCAGCCCACCTGACTGCACTGTAACAGTAGGGTATTTCTGTAGCTGGAGTCATTATCCCCTCAGAAGCAGCCTCCTGGCCTCACTGCTCCCTGAGATAGTAATTAGATGTCTCATGCTCAAGGAAACATTATCATAT
>NW_020955547.1:544584-574599 GCF_003031625.1 Empidonax traillii | reverse complement strand
CCTTGACCATAGTTAATCCTTTTGAAGTGCCAGAGGCCATCCATGGAACTGGCTGTCAATGTCTACCTCAGCCCACCTGACTGCACTGTAACAGTAGGGTATTTCTGTAGCTGGAGTCATTATCCCCTCAGAAGCAGCCTCCTGGCCTCACTGCTCCCTGAGATAGTAATTAGATGTCTCATGCTCAAGGAAACATTATCATATTTTTATTCAGGAAAAAAAAAAAAGATGAAAAGAGTTTTGGAGAGTAGGAGCAAGTTCATCGAACAAGTCTGTGTCCCAGTAAATCTGGGTTTCTTAATTCAGGAGTAATAGGTTCCATGGATACGAACCAAAAGACCATTTTAGCAGTTAATTAACAAGTTTTCATCTTTTAAAACCACGTTGACAACTTAAGAGACAGAGACATTTAAATTATTTCAGTTACCATAGGGTTTACCCCCATCATCTAGCCTGGGTCAGAGTAGTAAGTTCAGTTCTGGTGATGGAATATGATGCGAAGTATTTGTTTAACTAAAAACATAATTCTTCAAAAAGCATAATGCTTTTGTGTTAGCAAAACGCAAGCATAAGAAAATTGAATTCTCATTCTGTATATGATGCACCTCAGTGGGAGACCTCTGTCTGCATCTGTCTGGAGCAGAATTTGGCTATCTAGCTATTCCAGAACATTGTCCAATAATTACACCGATATTTGTTTTGACTGTGTTGTAGTTCATCGCTCTACGGAGCATAAGAAACTGAACTACAACAGGAGTATAGAAGCACTGAATCCCTCTCCTTTATGACTGATTTTACTTGAGTTTTGTTCCTGTTCAGTGGCTAGGGGACTTGTTTTGAAGATATGACATCAGCAATAAATTTATAGTATTATAAAAACAGTTTCAATCACTAAATATGCTTATTTGAGTTTGATTAATTGAGCAAAGAAATCTGTCAGCCCTACTTGAAAAACCTCCCATAGGACGCCAATCTACCCAGTCACATCTAAAAACTATTTAGGAATTATTGAAAAGAACAAAACTTGAAAAAGAGATTAAAAAAGCCACAAATAAATTATTTATTCAGAGATCTAAATTTACAAAGACTTACTTGTAAATTCAACTTTGACTCAGTAAATAGTGTTATCAAATTAAATTAAATGTCCCAAAACATGGAGAGCTCAGCATGCAATATAGTTTTGCAGGATCAGGACTTACTTCAGGCTAAAATGCTGCATTCCAAAATACCATATGAGCTCTCTTAAAAACATGCAGTAATATTAAAGTGTTGAATTTCAAGAGAGAACTATCAAAAACTCATTTTTCCCTCTTTGTCTTGACATTAAGAGCAACATGACACTTCAGTCTGAAAAGTAGAAGTGTACTTTTAAAGTCTGTAGAGATGATTCATGAGACCTGCTCTGAGACCTCCAAAGAAAATAACAATTTCAGATAGTTCAACTTTTGTGCATTTAAATTTTCATCTCAGATGAACTTTTACAGCTCTACAAAACAGTCAATATGTAGCTCTGATATAGGAAGAAAAATAAGTAATTATTGTAAGAACTTGAGCCACAGAAATGAAATGATTTCACTTGAAGAAGACAGTAGGCAAAGGGCAGAACTGGGATCAGAAATCAGATTGGTTTCTCATTGCACTTGAGTTTGGATTAAGAATAGTCTTGGTTTCAGTTGGTACTTGCTTATTTGCTTCATGAATCTTGGTGAGACTTTTTAGTGTTTTAAAAATGTGTGTAGTTTTATTTACTGAGCTTCAAATATCAGGCAATTTCATATTTATATGTGTATTAGACAAGTGATGCTCCTGCAAATGTAGTAGAGACCAACTGGTATGCCCCACTTGAACCTAAAATCCCTTATTTGCAGTAAGAGATTTCAGTAAGTTAATATTCTGTGAATAGCCCGTTCTTGGGAACAGTATAGAGACATTAAATTATTCCTTTCTCCTAAGGTTTTAATTTCAAATTAGTTGCTCTGTTTTCAGAATGTAGTGGAATTATACTTATGATTTTGAGAGGGATACATCATTGAAAATAAATCTTTTACTGCTATTCATGAGAAATGCAGTGCTTATTAAACATTCAACCATCAGTATGGTGTATTGAAGGAAGCTGGAGCAATATTGAAAAAAAAAATCTCAAAATAATAGCTGCAGTAACAGACTTAGCAAGAAATGATGAGAGCTCAGATGGTCTTTAATCAGAAATATTTTATTTATTATTTTTTCAAGTGTTCTAAAAATGCAGTTTAATGGTTAGAACTTGTTCAAAGCTGCTCAAAACAGAAATGAGAAGCCTAAATTACCTTGTGTGATGTATTTCTGTTGGAAATAATGAAGAGGTTTTTGTCTGCCTTGCAAGCGCCTTAATGTATGAAAACCTCAATCAAAATATTCTTACTACCCACTAACATTGTCTAAAATAAATCATGTTATCAGTTATATGTCTAGTGAAAGTGTGGTTTTAAATAACTTAAGAGAAATTCTAATTATTTTTGTTCAAAATGCTAAGGTGCAGTATAACAGAACTTTGTTTCTCAGGAGCAATTCCTACTAACCTTACTGATGATTAAAGCTGACAGTTGATTTATTTTTTTTCCAAATCCTATTAAGTCTTTTTTGTCCCTGAAAGAGACAAATTTTCCAGGAAGCTTAGAAAAGAGGCTATTTCTGCACTACTATTATTTAGAAATCTTACAAAGCCTTTTTTGAAGAAAAATCAAAAAGAAGGCTTTCTGTTCCTCACCATCCACATCCTTTTATTAAACAGTTTGGCTTCCTACAAAAATTATATATGAAAAATTTTGAAAACTACAGTTCCATCACATTGGGAAGCTTTCTCTGAAAAAATGAGATTATTTATCATTTTACTTTTAAAATGCCCTTTTCCCATGAGTGTGTCAAAGGAAAACATCCAGTGCAGCTCAAACACTTTCTTACTTTATATGGTTTGCCTCATGAGATGTCATGGATGAGGTATTACATCATATCTTATGGAAAGACACGATCTTATTAAGTAATAGTCTAGGGTTTGCCTTCAATCTCCCCCAACCTGGCAGTGAGGAAGATGTTGTACTGGAGGTGGAAAATGCAAGCATAAGTTCTACTTTTGCGATGTTTGAGTTCATCTGTGAATGGCAGTGGAAATAGAGGTACGGAGGCACCCTCACAGTGGTACACAAAATCCCAGACAGTTTCTTAAATCTGGCAAATATTTCTAAGGCTTTAATGTGCTGGTAAGGCCAGTGAAAAGACTCATTGTGGCTGCTGAAGAGTCACAGCCAGTATGTCCCACTGAGACCCGGCATCACGTAATACATTCATATATGGGAATTGTCACATCCACCAGGCTTTCTGCCTCCTTGTCTCTGTAAGCCCTTGGTCTCCTTATGAACATGGGTGACCTGTGGTCCTCTGTCGCCGGAGGTCAAAGGAAGGGAAAGGTTAGCAACATTGTGGAGTTCTTTCAATATGTGGCAAAAATTCTAAGGGGAGAATGTCACTAAGCATTTACAAACGCATAGACCTTACTCAAAGGTCTCTTCCCATAGCCTGCTATTTCTATAAACACTTGGCAATGTCCTTTCTTGAGCACAGATGAAAAATATGTATTTTACACAGATTCAGACTTCTTGGACAAACAATTCAATAGATATGATTACATTTCAATAATGCACATGAATACCATTTTCAGTAGCTCAATATTTTGCCCATTTCTATTCCCTTGACCCCTTAAACACAAGTTATTTTGGCTGTCCAAGTGTGGTCAATGATACCTGATCAAGAAATCTTTCATGACAACTTGTAACAGAGTCTATATTCTGTTCCAGGGTTAGTGCTTTATAAATTGGTGACTAAAGAAGAAAACATAAGAGTTTTCTATATCAAGGTTAATGGAAATGTAAAATAGAAGTATCTTTGGTCTCTAACTCAAAGAAAAGTACAAAAGCAAAACAGATTTGAAGAGGAAGATGCAGGTTTAAATTACAACTTGAAGGATTAATCCAAAAGACTTGAGTATACTTAGGATTTCTCAGTGGGTTAACAATCAAAAGTTTTTTAATTCAGTCATCTCTTAAGGATTTAAAGGCATGTCTGAAAGATAGAGGCCCTCTTTTCACATGCTTCATCTCCATCTTCTGTGCTTTTTTGGTTATCACTGATGGGCTAGCTGGTTGATGATTACAGATCTCTTACTCATCGTGTTTTCCTGTGGAATGACTCTTTACCAGACTACTGTAACTTAAGCTGAAGGCTTTATCTGAATTTGTTTTTCTAAAGAAGATACCAAAAGCAAGATATCTTGAGATTAATCTTAGATGTTTATGACTTTCCTGGTCTTAGTGTGTACCAAAATATTAGAAAAAAATCTCAGCAGAGGATAAGAAGTATTAGAGAAGGACAAATGAAGAACAAAGGCATAAGCACTCATAAAGGAATATATATTTGTCAGATTTTTCTCCTAAGGTACTCTAAATAAATCTCCCATATTACATCTCAGAGGATTCATTGTATTTTATACTTTATCACTGCTCCCAATTACATCTTGAATGAACAGGTTCTTTGCAGGTTCCTGGTGATTAGCAGGTGATGACTACTCTCCATCTCTCTATTCCCTCCCCATCACTTCCTTTTCCTTGAAACCAAAGGCAAAGTAAAGCCTTGTGCTCACCAGCAATAGACATGAATGAAAACATGATGCCATTGCAATCTCAAGCATCTAGAAGGAAGGTCAAGACTGATGATATGAGCACTTTGACATAAGGGAGGATTATTCCGCCACTTTGCAAAGACTTTGGTAGCACAGAATTGCCATAGCTAAAATGAAAATTCAGGAATGTGTGAATTGACACATTCAGGTAAACAGAGTGACTGCCAAACCGTGGCTGAAATGCAAAGAGTAGGTTTCTTTCACTACCTCACTAACTGAAGGGTCCCAAGACACTGCTGGTCTGCAGAGACACACAAGTGGGAACACAGGCACTGCCAGGCTTAGTCCAGTCCTAGCGGGTGGCAGGTCTGCTGTTGGCACCCATTTATCAAGGGTGCACACATGATTTATTGCCATGCTGTGATCTCCTTTGTGCTTTCTATTATCTCTGAGCTTTGATCTCTCTTGCAACAGGGAGCTCAAACACATCTATGAGAGCTCCTCCAAGTCGTTGTAAACACCTATGTTATCTCTACACAGAAATTCTGCTTCTCAAGTCAGACAGAGAACAAACAGCAGTAGGCATAATATACGGTTTTCCAGTTGCAAGGTCACTTGAGTGAATCTGCCCCCTCCTTCTCACCAATCTTCTGCTTTTAACCTCCTCCTCCCAACAATGACCGTAGATATTAATGTGAATTAGAATTTATATTGACACAAGTAAGAAAACTGAGTTTTGCATAGTATATATGCTGCATTTATTTTCATGTTCAGGTTAGATTTTTGTGAGTGATTTGCAGAGTCAACTGTTGAAATTAATTATAAAAATAATTTCAAGTGATAAATATACCAGAGAGAATGTGGTCTCCTTTGGGGACTTTCTACAGTCAGAGACAGAGAGAACAATTTTTCTGATTGTGCACCTTACTCTAGTATTGGCTAATGGTGTAGTCTGTGTCAGAGGCAAGGAATTTAGGTTCTCAGTCTGTGTCTTATCTGAAAGTGTCTGCAGCATGGTGATCTATGCTTCACTTGATGGCAGCCTCACCAGACAAACTAGTTTGCATGGTCTTGTAGACCTAATAATCATTTCCTACCTGATGGAGACCTCCGTGAAATAGCAACATGGCACACAGTAGAACTAAATTTACTTACTAGAAAATCTTGTAAGAAAAATGAGCAAACCACGTGTACATGTTGGTGTGATAATCAAGGAGACATCCTAATGCTGCACTGGAAAATCAATTGCCTGCCTCTTTCTTATACCTTTTTATGCCTTCCCTTGGGAGACCACACCAGTGGGAAACCACACTTTTGAAATATACCCTTGTTTTAATGTAACTTAAATTATGGCTTATATCTCATTTTTATCTAGTTGTCTCTGAGGTTATTATCATAAACCAAAATTCTCCTAGCATTTCATACAGCGCATCATATCCCTGATTGATTTGCTGGCAACGGTAATAGTTGCTGAGCTCTGTCTAGAGCACTGTGATCAGAGACTGGGTCTCCACAAAACCTCTTAAAAACATGGCAGTTGTCATGGGCACTTTATAAACTTACATCAGTTTACAAATCTGAATAAGATGTCCAGATTGTTTTGGTTTTTCCTCTCTTTTCTTCCTTATTTTGTACAAAGAGGTCTTAACACTTCGTAAGAGCTCATATAGGGGTAATGGTAATAGAAATAAATAAGGATTAGGATGGTCATTGTAGCTGACAGAACGTGTAAGAATTCTAGCAACTGCTTGACATATAACAAAAATAACATTGAGAGAAATTTAGATAGTCTTTATCATAAATAATTTGCATGACATTTTTTTTTCCACATTGAGAAAAGATAGAAGATAGAAAATCCTAGCAGTTTCTCCCATTAGAAAAATCTCAGGCAGCCCTCTGGTGATGTAAGTCTCTAAAATAGTTATAATTGTTGATAATTAAAATAATTTGCTAGTAATCTGCCAGTCAATTTCTAACAGTCAGCAATTGATTACTTCCTAAAAAAAAAAAAGTTGTAGTTGCTTTATTTTTTCCTTTTTGTGTGCCATTCTGAAATAATTAGAAAGTATAAATTAAAACAAAATGTCATCATAAATATTAAAGTAAAACCATTTCAAAGATCAACAATATCATGTCAACAAATTGAATGGAAAAAATATTTCTTTAATAAAAATCTCCCACCAGAAATCTGGAAATATCCTGATCTTAATTTTCACTCATCTCTGGCTGTCCAGTATTAGTTTCCACTTGTATTTGCTTCTGTGATTAAATGTTGGTGCTGCATTTTAATAAATTCTAACCCTTTCCTTTGCCTTTAAAAATGTATTTCTTATGTGCTAGCATCACAGTCTTTCTGTAAATAAAATTTTTCAATGTGACTTTTTATCTTCATTAACTTTATATGAATAGATTAAACCGTAAAAGCATTCTTTTTAATAATACCTCAAGACATGAAAAAGACCTTGTAAGTTATTGTCAGAGACAGTCATCTTAATGAGTTGTCTTGCTAAGTGGAGTGATAAAAGGTGAGGTGACATTCCAAAGAAACTACGGTGTTGATTTTAACAGCTTATTTGAGAATTTAAATTCTTAAAATCAGAATGTCTATCACTTCTAGGATTTTGAAATCCAGTCTTATATGATTATTGTTGGAGCAAGTTCAGAGGGCCATGAAGATGATGGTGAACCTCTTCTATGCTGGAGTACTTCTTGCATGAAGACAGGCTGAGAGTTGGGGTTGTTCAGCCTGGAAAGGGCCCTGGCAGCCTTCTAGCAGCCTTCCAATACCAGAAAGGGGACCTACAAGAAAGCTGTGACTTTTAACAAGGATATGGAGTGATAAGGGTTAGATATAAGGAAGAAATCTTCACTACAAGAGTGGTGAGACACTGGAACAGGTTGTTCAGAGGAACTGTGCATGTTCCATCCTTATAAGTGTTCAAGGCCAGGTTGGATGGTGCTTTGAGCAACCTGGTCTAGTGGAAGGTGTCCCTACCTATGAAAGGGGTTGGAACTCAATGATCTTCAAAATTGCTTCCAACCCAGACCATTCTATGATTCTATGATTCAATGATTCCATGATACTGCTTATTTTTATGTTGCTGTCATGTTAAGACCTGATCCTCAGTAATTTGCCTTTTATAAATGATGTGTTAAATTTCAAACACTTTGTATAAATTTAAACCAAAATTATGGTAAACAATCTCCAAGACAAATGCAAACCCACATTACCTAAACTTTTAACTGAATTCTACAGAATGGATTTGATACATTTTTGAAGGCGGGCAATGAACCAAAAGTTGGGGAAGCACTTAAAACTTTAAGCAGCCACAGCAGTGCTGCTTGTGGCAATTCATTACAGGGGCTTAGTGTTTAATGAAGTAAAGAAAAATGAGACATACTACTGTCTTCTGATATTGCAGAAAACATTTTTTGCTCTGACTCTGAATGCCTGTGTCAAAACGTTATCATCCAAATGCAAATGACATTGCAATTGCTGGATTTTAATAATGTCTCTGACAGGAAAAGCAGGGTAAGAATGTGTGTACATGGATTCATTCATTAGTGTTTCTCAGAATATTCTCCAGCATCAAGCAGTCCTTGATCAAGACCTTCCTGAGCAAAAAGTGGTATTTTTTTTAATGATTATGAAAAGAAGGTTATAGATAGATCTATATGAATACAAAGACACATAAAATGTAAAGTGAGATTTAAAAGCTTGAACCCTTTCTGCTTTCATGAATGCTTTGAAGCCACAGCTGTGTGCATCTAAATATGAGACAACTTTTTAATGGTCTAATTAATGACAGAGAGGAGCGGGGCAACTACAGAAATAGAATTCTAATTTAGACAGAGTCACAGCCTTTTTGCCAGGTTCTCTATCAAAGGTAGTTTTTTTCTCCTCTTTCAGTGAAACAGAATCAATCCTCAACCCAAGAGATTCTACTAAGGCAGGTGCTTACAGATTTATACCAGCTATCCCCATAATTCCTCTGAAACAACCTCATTGTGTGTACCACCTGAGGAGCAGTTTCAAGATGTCTTCAACTTATATATTGCTATTTACCCTAATGGAATATAAAGCATGTTACAAATTACACTGCTTTTTTTTTACCACTGAAATACAGCTACCTCTGGAGATGTAAAACCGTGGTTTTGGCAGCAGGTAACAGGACTTGGACAAGAAGTAAGGACTGTGTTCAGTCTACAGTAAGAAAAGCAGAATACACACTGTGATGGAAATTTTGCCAGGTTATTTGGACTCATAAGCAAAATGCTTTTCATTTTTTGGGTACCAGGTGGATAGTAGCACTTGTTTACAAGTACTACTTCTGCAGAAAAGACTGACATGCATTCTTGTCAGTCAATTTTTTTGTGCAAGAGAAGATACTTGAGTCATGATTGAATCACCTTTGTTGACTTGAGTAAAATTCTAAGAGGTGAAGCTTGATTTTTCTTTAAAGTCCCTAAATAACTGTATTTTAAAATAAAGTATCTAATCTATAACTGATAAAGGCACATTTGTATGTGTGAGAAATATGTTTTTACTATTCTTACTTTTGGTTGACATCAGGCGAGACTGAGAACTGCTGGTTCCAGTTAAATGATGTGGAATCTAAATCAGGATAATGGACTATCTGTTGAAAACGTACTAGGAGAAAAGAAAATTTAAAGCTATGTGCCTGAAATTGGTCAAAGAATACTTGTAGTGCTTTTATCAATAGCACAAATGTGTGAAGATCAATTAATAGGTGATTTTATAAGTTCTGTAATGAATCAGAATAAAAAAGTTATTCCAAAGTCACTATTGTCTTCTTATCTGTTATAATGTTAATATATAATATTATATATAAGGTATATATATAATATATTACATATATTTTTATAAATTATGTAATATATATAAACTATATAATCAGTATTATGAATTAAATATTCTGATTAAACTATTTAAATACATTTAGGTAAAATTGTTTTGCGATACTAGCTTCTTGCATTTTTTTCACATTACTACTTTTTGAGGACGAATTAGGACAAAATCATATAAAAATCAGCATTTTTGGCAGAAAGGAAAGTTACATATTTGATGTGTCCTGTTGCATAACTTCCTACTGACAGACTATGGCTTGATGTAGGATCTAAATGATGCAGGTGGGATTTTTTAAAAGTAGACTTTAAAAGTAGACTTAGATTCTTTTTAAAGTAGACATCTATTTTCCACTGAATTTTGATTACATTTTGGGTACTCATTCTGTATCTATCATGTCAGTTTCCTACTCATGCCTTGCTTCTTCAAGCAGGCAACAGAAGCACTGCACAGCTATCGCCTACCGCTGTTTTCCATGGTGTAAACTCAAGGAGGAAAAGAATAGATCAGTTTTTACATAACAGATCCATTTTCAGTGGACTGGTGAAATAACGTTTTTCTTATCCCTGTCAGAGAAAGAAAGTTGTTTAATGTGGTGTAGTGGCAAATCTGACTTTGGGGTTCAGTTCCTGTTGCTCCAGAACAGTGTCCAAAAAACCCAACCATACCAGTTTGTACCACTTGGGTCTCCCTGAATATTCTTTGTTTGAAGGAAATCTTATACACATATTGAAAAATAAGAATTTTATGCATAGAAACTTAAGAACCAATTTACATATACCATCCCACTGAGCAACATGTCATTACTGCATTCTCATAAAGACACATGCTGAGCTATTTGCAGGATGAACCAAAGTAATTAGCTCTATCTGTTGTAATTAGGAGTCAGTCACTATGTCATAATTATGTTACAATACATATGATTTTCTTGAATAGTAGATATTGCATGGAATTATTTGTCTACTAGGATGATGATACTTCTCCAGATAAAAATTTCAGTGATGACTGGGAAAATAAGATACTTCAATGACTAAAAAAAAATTTATCAAATTGATTTAATGTCAACATTTTTCTATTATTCATATGGTTGTAATAGTTCTACCTTTGTTTTACATTTTTTTGGTTTTGTTATAGAAGCAGCCAGTGTTTAAGCAAGAAGAAGAATCAAAATTCTTGGAAGAACTTGAGTGAAGTCAGCAAAAGTAGGACAAGCTTGACTATGTTGAAATTTGTTATGATTCTACATATTGTTTATTTATTTTAGTACTAGAGGAAATTATTAAGGAAAAATCAATTGGAAAATGCAAATTGTTTACATAGTAATAAAACTTAACAGTATTCATAAGTTTCTGCTGGAGTACTAATGCACTTTTTGCATGTAATATGACTTGATTAGATCTCTCATACACTGCAACATTTATTTACATGAAAATTGGACTAATTATTTTCAAAATCAGAACCCTTTTATTTCAAAATTTCTGGGTTTGAACTCACGCTCACCCGAGTACTAGGATTGGGGATGGGAGAGAGACAAGTGCTTAAACTGCAGTGGGAATGGGATTAAGAAGGGAGTTCATGAGGACACTGTGGGCAGGATTGTCTCTTGAGAATTTTCTCATCTGCAGGGTTCTTTGTGGTCTTTGACTGAGGCTCAACCTCCTAACAGAGTTAATGCAGAAATAGTTCTGGTTTTATTTATTTGGTCTGTCATGCCTCTGGCTTATGATGGCAGCTTAATTTAGAATACAATTTACTTTCATGGAGGCTCTCCCGGGCTACTCTGAATTGGGAGGTCCTGGTTCCAAAGCCAAAAGGCTCTTCTTCCTGCCAACACTCAGAACTTTAAATTTGACATTTCTGGGTTGGTTTCCTACTGATGAAGACAGACATCTGTGGTAGAATTAAGCATTTAAAAATAAGATAATTGTTGCAGTATCAGGGCATTGCAGACCAGCTGAATTAGACGCCTGCGAGGGTGCCTGAGTAGGCTGCTGCTGAACCTTTAACCCTACGATGTGCTCAATGAGTATGGCAGTGCCAGTGATATGGGTTGGTTTTCAACAAGTAAAAACTTTCTATTAAGGGTCAAAAGCTGATCTAAGAACTATGTGCTCCACAAAGTAAGGCAGCATTAGCATTTCTGTAATCAAATCTGACCGCAGACACACAATGTCCACTGCCAAGCAGGAGGACCAAGGTCAACTCCAACATAGCCTTGAGTAGCATAATAGGAAGGCTTTGTAAAGATAGGTGGGACTTTTCTAAACCTATTGCATCATTTTAGTTAAAGATTCTCATCATATCCAAAACAGTGATATCCTATGATTTTTGGTAATGGTAATAAAGTATAAGTTAAACTTGAAAAATTTTATACAACTGAACCAAGCTCTAATAAACAATCTTTATGGAGAAGAACTCAGTCAGGACTAGTAGAGCATTAAAAAGCAGAATATCTAATAGAAAGGTAAACCTGTCCCTATGTGGATTTTGATTTTCTTTTGTAGGAGGAAAACATTTTAAAGAATCTTTTCTATTAACAAAAAGGCACAAATTTTATCTATGTCTTCTAGAATGGGATTCTTGCAATGTGATTTTAATGTACACAGAGGCTTATAGCCCATAGGCCTGCTTTCAGCTCTTAAATGCATTTTTGTAAGAGCAAGAGGAAACCAAATTATGTTTAAAGACTATATACAGCAGATTATAACTCAGATAGTATCCTTATTATACTGTTTAGCCAATTGACTTTATGAATAAGCTCCTCTCAGTTTGGTCTTAAAAAAACCCCCTATAACTATTTAGGTTAAAAAAACAAACATGAGGAGATTATATGGAACTTATAGTTGGGTCTGACAGGTGGTTCCCAGTTATTTAGTTATATCCTGTCATTCTGACAGGAATGCTTTTTTATGTTAGCCTTAAATTTTCCTGTACGCACCCAGGAAGTATGTCCAGTAAAACTGCAGCCTTCTAGAGAGTGGACTAACCTTTATCACGTCATCTGTGCTTGCGTGGGCTCTGAAGAAATTTACTGATGACCTTGTCTGCTTTTCTTTTGGGTTCAATATATGACAAAATAAATTCAAACTTGTTTGGGATTCTCATGAAGAACTGCACCATGTACTGTTACTGTTTTCGTCCCGTCACCTTTGAATGTGGTGCTTGATACTGATTAATTGCCTCTCCTTTCTCTTTGCCAGCTACTTTTCCTGGGTCTCATCTCTGATAGCAGACTTCACTATTTGTCTTTTTAAATTTTTATGTTACCTATTTGACTGTTTCTGTTCTAAAACCCTCACAGCCCAAACGATGACTCAGAATTCAAGGGAGCCTTGTGCTGCACATGTGACTGAGGGGCTGGGCACATGGCCACAGGGGCTCGTTAAGGCCCCTGGCTCTATGGCCTGCCACTTCTCACTCCACAGCAGTGGGATTAACTTAATAAGACAAAAATTTTGTATTTGTACAGGCAATGTGAGGATCAAACTTATAAAACACAGTGAGATGGTAGCTGCATTGGCATTATTCCAATCCTCATATATTCACACCACAAACATTTACAGCACATGCACGGTATTTTTGCTTCCACCTGCTGCTTTCAGCATTATGCTCAGAGGTAGAACGTGGGTGTGAAATTGATTCCCATCAACTTTTAGTATTTCTGGGGGAAAAAAATTAACCCAAAATATTTATTAAATATTTACTATTTATTTTCAATTACTGAATAATGTTCATTACTCTGAATCTACAGAATATTTATAAAAATTAAAATTAGGCTTGAAATGCATTATCAAAATGCCAAGATCCCTTTTTTCAGTTTCCCTTCTTGCTAGCATACAAATGTGGATTTGATAGTAGTGCAACTTTGTTAAAAAATGAATGAATCTGTGGTTACAGATTGCAATGGACACAAAGAAAAATAATCTGCATAAATCATCTTGTCCTATCTTGTACAAGCATGTCCTGATGCGGTCTTCCCTTCTGTTTTCTCCTTTTCTTAGTTTAAGTGAATGCAATGCACTATAATACTGAAAACAATCAATGCAAAAGATGTGATTTTTTTCCCCCCACCTTGTGTGGTTTCATTTACTGTGTCACTGGTACCAATTTCTCTATTAATTTACAGCTCTCAAACTGTTGACCTTGATGAAGTTATCAATTGGCAGAGGTTTTTTCAGGTGTCTAATTTTGTGGCACTAACAAATTGGAACTCGGTAAACATATTTTTCACTTTGCTTTTGTGATATATTAGGTAGTTTAAAAAGAAAAGTTCCAATCTCCCAAATAATTGTATTTCATACATATTCTATCCTGAAAAGTGGAGTCTGAAATACCCTATTTGTCTTTTTAACAACTTCTAGGCAAATTTACCCCATTTACAGAGAAGTAGGTTTCAGTTATTATTTGTAAACATAATGCCTGGCAATTGGCTTGCAGTCTGAATCCAGGCTCAGGAACCAAAAATATTTTACCACAGAAGCTTGAAGTGGCATCTCAGTACTTGGATATCCACCTCTCAAAACTTCAGAAAGACTTGTATGTCTAATTCATTTAGACTACTTGAAAACCATTAGGCTGTAATCATTATAGCAATTATTTAGGAACCAAAGTGGCTTTCTCCAACAGATGCATTGTCTATTCAGTGCTAACAAAAGTAATATTTAGTATCTTCAGCCAGGTCAGCTGGGCAATGATAAAAAAACCCCAACATTATACTTGATGAACAAATTTGGGGAGGGGGGTGGGTTTGTGTGCGTGTGTTTGAGTTTTTTTGTTTTCTTTCGTTTGGTTTTGTTTTTCGGGATGTCGGGGTGTGGGGGTGTTTTTGTTTGTTTGTTTGTGGAAGTGGGGGGTTGTTGAGGGGTTTGTTTAATTTTGTTTTATTGTGTTTTTTTTTTCTTTTTAATAGGTCCCTTGCACTGGAATTATTAATTTAAAATAACAGTAGAGCTGTCTGTGTGATATTTCCACTGAGTTAGGGATCAAGATAAATGTATTTTATCAAGCTTTATAAGAACAGGATTTGGGGATAATGGTTGGTTCAAATACTAGTTGCTTTCTTATTTCTTCTGGGAGAATGGAAAATTTTAAATCCTACCTGGTTGAAAACTTCCATTAAATTATACATTTAGTGAGGAGATCACTTAGGGGCATCATTATCTCCCCTGTGGTTACAGCATTTAACCCTGTATATCCTGAGGCTTATTTTTAACATTTCTTCACTTCCCACATTAGCGTTCAATGCAATAAGGCTACAAAAAACTTTTTAAATTCTGTGGATGCTCTGGGAACTCTCAGATACAGGGAGAAGACAATGGAGAGGAAGGAGGTGGTTGTATTGCATGTGATGGAATATGCTTCTGCAGAACATGGAAATATAAGAGGGTAAAATGTCACATCCCAGGACTCGCTCATGAACTTCTCTAAATTTCACAGTTAAATTTGTTGAAGATTTGTCAAGATCTAAACACCAAAAATTACTGGTTTGGCCAAACCACCACAAAGATTCAGAAAAATAAAACTTTTGGAAATATTCCAAGGATACATTATTCGAAGGATGAGTATATGCCTTATGCCTTATTCTCTTTTATGGGCCTAAGTTTAATTGCACATACCGTAGTGCAGTACAGCCTGGGAGTCCCACATGGCTCTGTCAAGAGGGAACTTTTTTGGCCTGTAAAGTGAGTTATGACGTTGAATGGAGGCCCCTGTGAGGCACAGGTAAACTGTTTCTTAACACAATTAGCCATACAACTTATGACTGAACTTTTGAAGATCTGGTTTGATTTTTTTTTTTTTTCTTAAGAGCTGAAGATTTCCAGCAAGTCTGAAAAGAACATTTTCTTGCTCTAGAAGGAATGCTATAATTTTCCCTCAAAAGTGAAAATAGCTGCTATCTCATTAGGACTTGGGTATATCTAGAAAGTATGCAAATGTATTCCTCATCTACCTATTCTCAAACAACAGGGATCTTCTGGTATTAAAACAGACCTTGCAGCTGCTTTCTTTCGAGAGTCTGAAACAAAAGCCTGGGCACTAAAATTTACATTTGATTTACACAAATCAGAATTGCATCTGTCTCTGACCTTTGCTAGTTGTCAGCGGGGTAACTTACTTGAGGTCTGACAGGGTGAGATTTGAATCAGCTCAACTTCTGAATCTTCTTGATGTCTCTCCACTGCTGTTTCTCATTCCTGGATAGCTCTGATATCCCCTGAGAAATGTCAAAATCCAGAGGACCTTAGACAGAGACAGTGAGGAATCTACGTATGATGTTTTGCCCAGCATGGAGTTTTGCAGTTCTGAAGAAAAAATTTAACCCAACAGTTTCTGACAAGAAAATAGAAACTATTGGAAATAATAAATGTTCTTTATTTGTTTAAATCAGCACTTTTTTGAGAAAAAAGGTGTAAAAAATTCTTCTCTGTGATAGAATTAATAAAGATGACAATATGAAGGCTAAGTCTGTTTTGAAACAGAAATAAATAAAGATGCCAACAGAAAAAGAAACATAGAGCCACTGAATGAATAAACAAACTCCAGAGCACATTTTGAAGTACTTACATTTGTAACAGACATTTTCCAGCTATTCTGCAAGTTATATGACTGAGCAACTTGAGTCTTGACTGCTGGTTAGTGCAGTGGCATATTCAGTGTTATAAAACAATCAGAGAATAGTCCTAAGTCAGATGCACTAACATGAGTAATGACATAAAACCTGTTAATACATTAATTATTATAGTGCCTCAGACTGTGAAACTTTACGTAGAGTTAATTATCACCATGTTAATGAGTGGTGTAATGATAAATACAGAGTGGGTAACTTCATTTGAGGAGTTAAGTATTCATTATGGTGCTAAAATTAGGAGTGAATATCCTCCATTTTTCCACAATTCCTAACATCCACACTACTAGTGTTAACCATTGCACTGTACTGGGGATGTAAATGATTAAAAGCTGCATATTAACAGATATTGGATGCATCTCTTTTCCGTTTTGTGTTAAGATGTCTGAGAGTAGTGCCACTATTGTCTGTCATTTCTGTACATAGGAAGAATTTGTTTTCTTCACCCAAATATTTAAGAAAAACACAAAGAGTAAAATCTTCACAGTTTCTTGGCTCCGTTCAATCTTTGATGACTATGAACATCCATCAGACTTGGGAAAAAATAGCAACCTTAATCTAGAAATACCTTCTTTTCAATAGTCATGGACCTGGTGCTTTAAGTAACATTTTCAATACTCAAGAACCAGCTTACAAAATCAGCTTCAGCAGATTACAGGCAGTAAGTAGAGCCTCAGTAATAAGAAGGTAAAGCAACATTTCAAAACAACCCAAAGATAAACCTGACTTCATATCCATACGCTGACTGCTGAGCACCAAGCTTAGAGTTTAGCAAGGCAGTGTGGCACAAGGCCAGACCTAGGACAACGTGCCACCAGTTTGGGCGGTAAAGGCTACAGCTGCAAGGGGTGGGAGAAAGACAGTGGTGAGAGTCCCGCTGGAAGTGAGCATCTTGGTTGTCATAAAGGAAGGGAAAAAGATTAGTCCTTTCAAAACATCTTCATTTGTGACAAGGCTTGGTGTCTGAGATAAGGCTCTGTCCACATCCAAAGTGCTCGGGCCGGGCAGCCCCTCATCAGCCCCCTGCAAGTATAGCTGTCCCTGAGCTAGTTGATCAGCCCTTGCCCAAGTTCTCTGCTCCAGCTAGAGTCTTGTTATTTTCTCAAATTATTTAATTCCCATACCTTTTACCTTGTTTCACAGCCACTGGTTAGTACACATCTACTAAGTGTATCACAAATCTAATTTTTGGTGACTGAATGCAAAAATAAATGCACGAATGAACATGTTGCATAAGTTTTCCCTCAAAAAGACTTTTTTAGCCTGTCAGTTTCTTTCTCTCTTTAATAATTTTTATTTTTTTGTTATTAAACATTTTATAAACTCTCATATATTTCAATTACACCACCTAAATATTCTCAACTGGAGTATTTTTTGTTTCTGAAATTCAGGAAGTTTGACATGCCTTCAACTTCAAAGAAGCAGAGAAAAACAGAGCAAGGAGTACTGAAGCTGACATTAGTTTTGTCAGATGACTGTTAAATGGAGAACATCATCATCTGCTCCATGTCCAGCTCAAGCCACCTTTCAGCCCAGCTGTACTCAGCTTAATTATTTGGGAGCAGGTTGTAGTATTATGTGAAAAAGGATACGTAACTATTTTCTCCCATGTCCTTGGTAGGTATGAGAAGTAAACACGTGGCTGATTGTCTAAAAACAAGGGTGGTATTGCCTTGAAATAAGCAGTTTATTCCCTCTGAAGAATGGTTTTACAGCCTTACCTCTCTGTACTTATATTTTTTTGTGTATCAATTGAAGTATATATAAAAATATATATCCTATGAAGTTTTTTTTCATATATCTTACAAGCATATACCATAACTTTTTAAAAAAATGGGTTCTCACATTGAGACAGGAGACCCTAATGCTTCAAGCAATTACCCTCTTTTCTTGACTCCTCTCCAGCACTGTACTGCTGTTCAGCCCTCTTATGGTGGTCTGAATGAATAAAAAATAACCCGCTTTGAAGGACGATGCTACTGGATGAATCTTATTACTGAACTGACTTATATTAGTAATAGTCAGAGTCAGTCATTCTTGTTTCTATAGTTGGTAGCATGGTGGAACTCTAATGAAAGACAAAAAGAGTTACTTAAAGATATGAAAAAGGAATACAGACTGAGGAAAAGTAGATCATGCATGCTCTAAGCACATAGAAACACTTGCATTTCTTTGTCATATGCACATACAAGGAGGTTAATGGAAACTATTTAGAAGAAGGAACTGTAGAACCAGATAGTTAAGAAAATAACTTTTCCTAGAAATCATTGCAGTAACAGAGTTCCCTGTTGGGACAGGATAAATATTATATGTGTCTGTGTTGAGTAATTGATACTTTTCTGAAGGCTTCAGAAAGGACTCCATAGCTTTCAAAGTTCCAAATACTGATCCAAATTATCTGTATTCCTAGCAGTGCAAATGTGTGGCAATTTAAAATTACATCACGCCGAGAATAGGTACCGTGTTTTTTACCACAAGTTTTCAAGGTGTGATGCAGATCACTTTAATAAAATCTAGCACTTTTCAGACTATTTTTGCTTCCAGTTTTCAACCACTAAGGAATATATTATTACAGAGAAAGAGGAACTTAAGGCAACTAATTTAAAACCCAAAGAAGGGTTTCTTTCAGACAGGAATGAGAAAAAAAAAATCCTGTTCTGATTACGGAGAAAGGCAGTGAACATTTGTTTCTTTGCAATACAGTATAAGTGTGTGTGGAAGACAGGATTTCAGCTATTAGGTCAAATAGCCTAATAGCTGAAATATCTGCTAAAGATCAGCAATATTGCTAATGACTCAAAATATTACAGGTGAGGAAGCAAGTTCAGTCAGGATCAGGTGCAGAGATGAACCACAAGAAAGGTTCAAGGAAAGGAGACTATTTTATAAGAGAAGTCCAAGAGGGCCAGGTTTAGGCAGCTGAGCACATTCCTGGCAGAGGAGATTATATAATTATATATAATGGCCAGTCTTCATGAACGAAGAACCGGGGAAGGTCTTTACACCTTCCAGCCTGCGCATTGGATTTTTTAGGTGAGACACAGTGTGCGCGGAACTGAGCCCACCCTTTAATCCTGAGGTTCATCTGCCAGGGCCAAGCAGGCTTGGACGGTGGCAGCGAGGTCCTCAGGACGTAGATGGATTGCCTTTACAGGGCTAACGAGCTCCATCTGCCCGGGGAGGGGCCCCGACCGGGAATCGAACCCGGGTCTCTGCAGTGACAGTGCAGTGTCTTTTCCCCTAGACCACCGGGGGCTCCCGGCAGAGAAGATAAGATAAGTCAGCTCTCCAAGGACGCATGTGGAGGGAAAGCAACAGAGAGAAAAAACTTATGCTGAATCACTGCTGGCACAAAACCAAAAATTAGTAAAGTATTAATGAATACAGCAAGACGGTAAATCAGAGAGACTGGTCATTACCCAACCAGTTTTGCTCTTTACTGTTTCTATCACGAAGCAAGAGCAGGGAAGGGATCTAATCCCTCCAAGCAGTTCCTGCCTTCTGTGCATGTTTGCTAGCATTTAGTAACTAAGACCCTAAATTCTACCTTGCTTTTTTTTTTTTTTTTTTTTTTTTTTTTTTTTTTTTTTTTTTTTTTTTTTTTTTTTTTTTTTTTTTTTTTTTTTTTTTTTTTTTTTTTTTTTTTTTTTTTTTTTTTTAAAGATTGACACCACTACTTTCTATTTAATGGCACAATGTGGGCAGTTAAGCCCTCTTTCTCCAGATTTACGTTGCAGTCCATAGCAGACAATAGAAATACAAAGGAAGTGGTTGTTCTGCTGTATGATACTATCGTTAAGTCATTACAATCCTGAAAGATGCAAGGAAGAACCACACTCTATTGCATATAATGAGTCAGGGCATTGCAGTCCAGCACTAGGCTGAAGTTACAGGCACAGAAACATGATGAGCAGCTGGGAGATAAATACAGTACAGGGTGATGCCACTATCAATGAACCATTTGTGGGAAAACTTATTGTCTTTAGCATCATTCTAAAAGCTGTACTACACTTAAAAAAAAATACAGTCAGAGTAGGTATAATACACAAATCAAACTGACCATGTGCCTAGATTACCAAAGCACTAAGAAAGATAATTCAGTATTTCTTTATAGCATTAGTCTCAACAGTAAATCTGCAGGATATTTTTTAATTAGAAGTAATATATTTTAGATAGATATTCAGAAAACATTTAAGGCTTTAATTATGTGTATACAAGAAGCTGGGTGCTTTTGTCAATGGTGATAAGTCAAACAGCTTACAGAGAAGTAGCATGGTAACAACACAGACATGTGCAAAATATTTTGCTGCACGGAAACTGCAACACTTTATAAGCAAAATAATGGGCCTACTTACGAGAAAACACTAAAATCCTGGATTGATGGGGTAGCACAAAGTGAAAAATAAAATGCTATAGGAAGAGCACATAATGTGAAAAATGAAGCTGTATTCTCTGAAGAAAAGACTCAGAGTGTGTGTGTGTGTGTGTGTGCATGTACCAATTTCTGAGAGAATTTTCGGATGGTCCATCTCTGTCCTGCAAAATAAGCCAAATAAATTACTTTGTTGGGAATTTTTGGGTTGAATGGTCTAAATACAGAGGGAAAAACCGGAGAAATGTGTCCAATCTCTTACAAAAAGAAATTATATACATATCACTTCCTCCATGATGAATAGAAATCTAACACAAAGAAAATTTTAACATCTGTTTGCCAAAATATATTTTTAATGATACTACTTATAAATAAAGCATTCAGTATTATTTTTCTTTACCTCTTTCATCACTATATTAATTTCTTTCTCAACTACTTGGACTGCAATATCTTTGGGACAGAAACTTGAGTTTCTTTAATAGACTGCTACCAAACTCAGCAAGACTCCAGCCCCTGAAAACATTTCACTGCATGAAACCTACTGTTATCATTAAGATCTCTCCACATTCTAGGTAATTCATATCTCCATCAGGTCTCCAGTTTTAGTATAAAGTGTGTTCTCATACATATTATTTTCTTTCTACCATCTCAGAACAACCATGAAGTAACTTAGCCCTTCCCATTTTTTCCCAACTGCTAGCCTTACCAACCAGCATTAGTATCTTACATGGAATGAGGCCAGTAACCTGTTAGGTAAAAGGCAAATTTGCTCTTCAGATCATTAAAGTAATTCAGTTTGCATCTACACCAGAATTACTATGACCAGAATTTAGCCTGACATACTTATTTGTCAAGGGTATTGTACTTTGGGGGAAAGGCTATTACAATGCAAAAACTGCACTGCTAATACCATTTGGTTTACTTGGCATTTTACCAATTGTTAGCATTGATCTTCAAGCAGCAGTGGCCAGTTGAATTTGCTGATGCAAGAAGTGATAATTTTATTGAAGTGAGATGAATAGGACATGTTAAATTTAGTACTAAAGCAGAGAATGATTTAGTCTCTGTTACAGAAAAAACTGTTGAATTAAAATTAAAAAAACTCCATTTAATGCAGAATTAACTTGTCAGAGCTGCAACTGCCTATTAATCACAAAAAATGAATATGATCAATTAATATCAATTAATATCATATGTCACAAGTAGCTGAAGCAAAGGGAAAAAATAGCATTGCTGCAAAGACCTCTGACAAACTTACAGAATAATGCTTTTCACTTTCTGATGCCTTTGCCCAGGTGTGTTTTGCAGTTTTCTTCTTAATTTGGTAGTGCTAGTCTTGGACTTGGAAGTCACAACTCAAACACACCCATTGCCTGAGTTATTTGTTGTTTTATCTCCAAGTTTGTCTATATAAAGCTGAAGGTATCAGGACCAAATGATTCTGCAGGGAGATACTGTTATGCTTACATCTCACCTAACCATCATCTTGTCTTGCCCTGGCACCACAGCCCTACTTTACACATACTTAATTTCTCACTTTAAACCATTCGTCTCTAGCCCTACACAGCATGTCTTCTTAATTTAATTTTGTTGCTAATGCACGAGAGAGATTTGAGTTTCTATTTCCTATGCTGGTGTTTCTGGTCCTGCTGAGTCCCTTTCGTATGAATGACAACCCATGGTCAAGAGTGACAGCAAGATCCCTGGCAATCACTACATAAGTCAGCATGTACTTTACTCTGTCTGCATCTTCTCCTGATGGTAGTCATTCTGTAAAACTTAGCCATGCTGTGGGACTTGCCTTTTCACTGTCAAGAACCTGCACTTTTCTCCACAACTCTCAAAGCCCAAAGCTTCTTCTCAATAATACCTTTTCCTTCATGAAATATTGCCATACAACCATCCTTGTTCAAACTACTGTGTAAGCTTAGGGGTGATTGTAATCTTTACTGGTTTTTAAATCCTATACAAGCTAAATTGTTCATACTAATCCAAATGCAGTTTACAGAGATGTACATACCCAAACTGCCCACAGAGCATAAAAAAATCTTTATACAAATAATCTAAAAATAAGAAATATGCAATTACTTTCTAGCTCTTCTGTGGCTATAATGTGCAATTGCCTTAATTTTGGAAGTCTTCTGGATTGTCAGACTTCAATTTGTTAGCCTATTTTTCATTCCTGTATAGCAGTTTTCATTCCTGGCTTTCATTGCTGTTGGGCAGGCATCAGGCTAATAATTTAACTCTTTTAATCCTTTGTTTCAGACCTACCTTTTATTTTGAGGAGTGAGGGATGTGTTGAGTTCAGTTTTAGCATCATATTCATATTTATTTAATAATTTCCAGGCAGAAGGATCAATGCAGTATTTGAGATCATCTGGTATGTGTTTTCAATATCCAACTATGATTTCCTACTTTGTAACTCACCCAGTCAAAGAAATCCCTGACTTAAGAAGTTTCTGAGTATAAACCAGGCAAAGCAGTCTAACATCAGACCTCAATTAATACTTTTCATTAGTTATCACTAGCAGTTGCAGCTGCTTCTGCAGGTATGTGAAACAACCTTTTAGTATAGTTCCTTCCCCAAACTCTCACTGGTCAAAAAAAACCAAAAAATAGTAAAGAGAAACCATATTACAGAACTGTTTGACCTGCTGTAATGATGGGGAAAGGTTGCTCCAGTGATCTACTGTATAAAACTGAATTCTTCAACTAATTTTCATACAGCAGATAAATGTTCAGTTCCTTAGTTTCCCCATCTGGAATAACAGTGCATACCTTTTTCACTGGGGAACCGCGCACTTTAATTAATCAACAACTGTAGATTGCTATATAGAGCGGAGCAAACAATCTGGAGTGAAGTTTATTCAATGAATTTAGCCTGCTTGCAGAAAATCCTTGAGCAGATGGTGTTGCTATCAACTGCGGAGGAAAAAGACCAAAAAAATCACCCCAGTCTGAATATTTCTGCTTTGTTTTGTTTCACTTACAGAATCTTTAGCCCCAGGGAAATATTTTTCAAGGATGAGGAACCCTTTCTTTACAACAATCTGAGAACCGCCTTTAAAAATCCAGTGCCTGTGGGGCCGATGGAGCTCCCTCTGCACTGTTCCCAAGGAGGTAGGTGGAGAGGTCTTCCATATGCAGTTTGACTGATGGAAGACCGCAGGGAACTGTTCACACTTTAGGGAAGATTTTACCATATCTGGAAAGTCTTTTTAGCTGACTTGTCTTGGCTGAAGTCTTCTGATATTTGGATAGCCTTTTCTTGACATCAGGAACTGAAATACATATTTTCAAGGGCAACAGAAAAATAGCTGATCCAGAATGCTTTTTTCTTTGTAATATTAGAAATGTCTATGTATCACGCAATTTAACACTGATGTATCACACAAATTCACTGCTTGCCATTCAAGGGAACAGTTTTATTTTGTTATCATAGGATTTAACTTATTTCAAAGTGTTGTGCTCATTTTGTTTTGCTTTATTTTTTCATCTGTATTCCCCTGAAGACTAACAAGGTTTATAAGAATTTTTTGAAAGATATTTTATAAAATACAATATTGTGCTAGTCACTGCATAGCAGCCAACATATCAAAATAATGACGGTGTATTAGGTTATATGGTTTATGTCTTGAAGGGCAATTAATAACCTTGCAAGAGCCCAATCACACAGTATTTGACAGCTAATGGTCAGTGTGAGGATGTGGACTGTTACAAACAAGTATTCAATCCCTGCTCTGACAGAGAAAGTAGACAAGACGTTGGCTTAAAGCTAGATGCTATGAAGGATTTTGCTGCTGAGTCAGAACTTAGATGGGCTTTAGTTTTCTAAGTCTGGGACTGGATTGCCTTTCTGTGCCTTTTTCTTCAGTCTACAGTGAGTGATACAGTCTTAGAAGTACCTAAACCCCACAGAAATCCTAATGCTTGATATATGAAGCCTGGGCAACCACTGCCTTTGGGTCCTATTTTTCAGGCAACCACAAGGAACTCTAAAAGTCTGACCCCAGATCTCTTATTAAAATAAATCCTGAGCCTCTCTGCGTGTCAGCTCCTGATAGTAAATGTAGAAATTTCCTTTACTATACAGGCTTGATGTGAAGTAACGCTAAAGATTATGACATACTTAGTGCCTATGGTGATACACATTATACTGTGACAGAGTTGAAATTAAATATTCTAAAACAAATAGCTAAGAAAACATGCCTATTTGGATTGCAGATGGAAGAAGGAGTTAGTTACAGACAGGTCAGTGAAAAATAAGGCTTGTAAACACATTTTGACCTGCAGTTCTTCCTCACAAGCCATCTGTAAAGGAAAAGTTAATTAGCGATAAATATAATTAGCAATTATGAGTGAAAGTAAACGGATGTTTTGTTTCACAGATTGCTTGAAAATTAAAGCCCATGGCTCAACAACACCGGTAAGATTAGGGCTGTCAATGTTTATTTGAAGAAAACTTTATGAATGTAAGTATGGTGTCTTTCCTGGCCAATGTCACACACCTTACTGACTAATAGCTTTGATTAATGCAGTATAAAATGCAATCTGATAAAAAGTTTGAGAAGATGCTGTGGAACTGTTTGGTTTTTTTGTTTTGATTCAATAATTTATGTTGAAAATGACACAATAGTAGGTTAAGCATCCAAAATTAGGCCATTTTCTGCAGAAATTCCCCACATTCTGACTGATTATGAATCCATCAAAATGGTTTCTTCTTGTAAACATAAATCATTTAGAAATGCAAAATATTATCATCTATGAAATTGCAGAGACATTTTTAAATTTTGACAAGTATTTGAACTGTGTTTTATTTGGGACTATTGTATAGAAGCCTTTAAAATGTGTCTTCATTCACTCCTTAAAACTCCTGATGAACTGTATTTGATTAATCTAATCAAAGGAAAATTAGAATTTTTTTACTTATTGATTTTTTGAAAGATTTAGCCTAACACCACTGTCTCTAGAAATAAAACAACACAACAGATTAGGTCATCTTTGGTTTTCTGCATAGTGATTTCATACTAAAAAAATTAGTTAGTTAACTTCTTGTAACCAAAGTCAACCACCTCCAAGAAGCAGACCATCATTCAGTTTGCTATTCCATACCCTGCAGTGTTGGAATCAAGCTATCGAAATGATGTTAATATCTTTTGAAACTGCTCCTAGTTACATGGGTTTTGTTGAATTACTATTTTGTAAAAACTTTGATAAGCTTTTAAAAAAGAGTGTTGATTTTACATCTACATTTGTGATTTTTAGCATTTTCCCTTTCATACTGCTGGGAATGGTGGCAAATATACTGGGCACTGAGATGAAAGCTGATTTAGCAGGAAACTTTGCACAATACCCATTTATCAGTTCCTGTCCATGAGAAACAGAGAAAACAATCTTTAATTGGGCCTTCCAGCATGACCCATAGGAGATGAAGCTCTGCTATCCTGAAGAAAAAGTCATGACACTATCCTTCAGCTGACAGTCATCAGTGAGATTCTTCACTAAGTGTACTTTATTTTATTTTCCCTGAACCTCTTTTTTTAATCCCTGTTTCTCACCATAGAAATTGACAAGATGTACCTTTCATCTTATTCAGTCTTAGACCATTTATTTTTTTTGCATTTTAAAAGATACTCAGAAAAACAGAAGTGTTCTGTATCACAATGGGAAAAGTTAAAAATAAAGGTAATGGAGGTATACACCTGACAATGAAATGAACATTTTTTAAATTGCTAAATATACAAATACCAAATAGACAATGACTCTTCGTACGTCTTAATTAAGATAATTATTCCGTGGATTCCAGATGTTTAAAAAAGCAAAAGACCTAAAGCAAATTTCTCTTTTTGGAAACATTAATAACATTAAAACTTTGTTTAAATCGGTGATTTAGTTGTATTTACATAATTAAATTCCGGTTCAGAAACCCAGCTGTCTGTCTTCGACAACATATGTCATGTTAGATAAGCCGGACAAAGCTATAGAGTGTGTGCCGTGTTAGATTTATAGCTGAGGGAAGTCTTACATTTATGGTTTTTCTAACAACTTCTTATGGTTTATTTTATCTTGGAATGAACCTAAGCTTTATTAAGGGAACATTTAACATTAGTTTAGACAGAATTTAAGGTCCAAAGAAAAGAGAATATGATGAAGAACTAGACAGTGTAAGTGAATGAGATGAGCAGTTGAATGTCAAAAGCCAATTTCCTTCAAAACACTTCTTAATCCCCAGTCAGTTTAGAAAACATAAGGGATAGTACATCTATACAGTGTGGTGTGGGGTTGCTATAGCTGAACTAGTTTTGGTGTTGGAAGCAGTCTAGTTGAGCTCAGCAATTGCCATAGTATCAGTGACAACACACCATGGATCATGGAGTGCTGTGCCTTGAAGTTTAGAGGCAGCCATCTCTGCTTGACATGACAGATTTATTTCCTTAATGAATTTATCTTCTGCTAGCCATATTGGCTACTTCTACAGTGTGGAGAATTGTAATTTCTTAGACTTAAACCAAAGTCTAAATAGGTAGTGTTTGCAAGCACTGTTTCCTCAGAGGTTTTCTCACCAGTGTGTGATATCTTCTGCTTCTCACAGACTGAAGCATTCATCCTTCTACTATTACCTTGTCCTCCTTCTCTTTCTGTAGACAGGTTTTTTTGTCTGTTGGCTTGTGCACTGACCATAGGATAGACTGCATAGTCTAAGAAGAGCTTTTGTCTTGCTCACCCATATAAGTCCCCTGAAACTGAGCACTGTTCCAAGGGCCCCTCATTCTTTGGAAACAATGGATGTTATAAAGCTACTTTGATTTTTTTTGATAGGGAAAGTTGAGCGATCAAAAAAAATGCATTGCCATTGCATAAAACCCCACAATCTCAGAATTAGACTTCAGTATAGTTGATTTTTAGCAAAAAAAGCATATACAAGAGGTCTTAGCCACAGTAATTTTCTATTAACACAGCTGACATATCATTTTGATATTAGATCATTTTTGTAAGAAGTTTCAAAATTATTTAGACTACACAAACCCCAAACCAAAACCAAAGAAAACTCTCCATGATGAGATCCCTGTTTAATGGCTTTAGACTTAGTACTAAACTTACATTTATGGGACCAAAAAATGTTGTTTCTTATGGAGGATTTTCAGAAGGACAGTCCAAGAGTTTTGCGTTGTATATTCCTGGGAGCCTGGACATTCAAAAGAAGATTGAAGTAAGTATAACTCTCTGTGGTGCTCACAAGCTATAAATTCCTGGGAAAAGTGGACTAAAAATGATGAGCACAGTGCAGTGCATGCTTCACTGTGATCCTGGTAGGGCTGCTTAGTTTTACTAACATAATACATTACATGTTAGGCCATATTATGTCCACAAGATAAGTTACATATTTTGTTTTCATGTTGGATATTCTTCTGCTAGTTTATAGTTCTTTTAGGAAAACCTCCTGAATGACAAAACAAAGCATGTTGCACTGCTTTCTAGGGACAACTTGATTAATTTTCTGGTTTAGGCTGCTATGGAGAGCAAAAGCAGCCTTTAGGTTGGCATTGTACAACCAGTTTGGTGTAGTGGGAGTCATGTAAAACATATATAAGATGCAGCTAAATGTAAGTTCATACAGGTATATTACATCATCATGCAATTAAGTGTTAAGTGTTATCAAAGCTCCATATGGAATAAATATGTAGATATCCACTAATGTCAGTTTAACATGTTTATTTACTCTGGTTAAAACTGTCCTTCTAAGTCTGATCCTTCAGCCAACCTTACATAACTGACAGTGCTTTGGCTTCAGTGCAGTCTTTATTTCTTTTGTAACAATACAGATTGGAGTTTGAGGTGTCATATTGAGACATTAACTTCTTCACTGAACCCGAAGTCAAAATGTAGCTAATTTTATCCTCCATGTTTCTATGTAAAATTTTATTACAGATTCTCGTTTCTGTTTTATAGTGGTATTGTTTAGAAATAGTTAATGTCAGTATCTGCATACCTTTGTTGCCAAAATCTTTCACTAAAATCAGTCACATAATTTCATTTTGTCATTTTCAGATCTATTATGACATTTATTTAATGGATTTCAGATAGTCCTACTTGCTTTCTAACACCCAACAATTGCGCTCCTTCCTACGATTTCCTTACTACCTGCTGACAAATCCCGTGGTATCTCTGTGTAAGAACTCTTATGTATTGCATATTCTTGAAAAAGTAGGGCTTGATATTCATACAGTCTTTGTGGCATTACAGAGATATGGAAATATGTGAAATGACAACTGAAACAAAGCAAACAACTACAAAAAAATAACTACAAAAGCATTAGCAGAGTCTGCAGTGCTTATCCAAATGGCACCCAAAAAAGGCCTGTACAGAAATCCAGCTGGGATTCAACTCACAGATCTCAGGCAGGAAGAACAGTTTACAATGGTGGAGACCTCAGAGAGCACACTAGACTCATAATAAAGTTAACCAAGTGAAGAATAAGAAGGTACTAGAAATATTTCTCTGAAAAGGAAGCCTCTCTGCTGTGGTTGATATACTTGGAAACACAAAATAACTTACATAATGTTTAGATAAGTGATCAAATTCTATGATTATTTTTGTTCCAAATTTTCCTTAACTCTGGGAGTTTCTTATATGAATAAGAAGCTGCTTTTTTTTTTTTTTCTAGTTACTAATATTTTAAATACTTGTCTTTCCTGGTCCACGATACATAACTTAATGACTAAGAGTTTTGTTTAATGCATGTAAAAAGTGCAATCTGATAAAAGTTCACTTGTATAAGATGTTGTAGAATTTTCTTTAAATTACTAGTTCACTTGTATAAGATGTTGTAGAATTTTCTTTAAATTACTAATATTTTATATTGAAAATGATACAATAGTAGCATTCCATCACAACATTCCAAACTTGTGCCTTTTTTTCAGAAGCTTCCTACATTCTGACTGACTATGAATTCACTGAATCGTCCTTTTCTTGTAAACATAAATCACTGCAGATGCAAAATACTATTTTGTGGAAAATTGCAGGGATATTTTTAAATTTCAACATGTATTTAAACTATGCTAAACTGTCTGGAACTGTAGATATAGAAGGGCTTACTTCACACACGTTAACATGTGCAAGAACAGGAAATGAAATTTAGCAAGAGCAGGAAATGAAATTTGGCAACTGAACTTTGAAAAATATCCTAGAATTCATCTTTTACTTTCATTTTGAATTTTACCTTTTGAAATAATATGAAATATTCTTCTTTCAAGTGAGAATTAATAAAGCTATATAAAAAAATCTATCTGTCAATTTCTTCTGCATGTCTCTAACATTTCATGGATAGATAACTAAGAATGAAGAACGTACATTTTGCAAGCTTGTTCCTTGGCAAGATTGTATATCACGTGACATTTAGTACTTTCATGTTCAATGTAATTTTGTCTGGATTTGTATAAGTTTATGAATCATTGTTTCGTTTTTGTTGTCTTTAACAAAAATCAGAATCGAAACAT
>NW_020955547.1:530502-544370 GCF_003031625.1 Empidonax traillii | reverse complement strand
TCATGGATAGATAACTAAGAATGAAGAACGTACATTTTGCAAGCTTGTTCCTTGGCAAGATTGTATATCACGTGACATTTAGTACTTTCATGTTCAATGTAATTTTGTCTGGATTTGTATAAGTTTATGAATCATTGTTTCGTTTTTGTTGTCTTTAACAAAAATCAGAATCGAAACATTATGCACAAGGATTTTGGAAGATGCAGCTCTACTATGATGCTTGATATCGTATATTTGGAAGGTTTATTAGTTAGAATGTTCATTGTGAAAAATGGAGTCACTAAAAACTTATGAATTGGTCTAAAAAATAAACCACTGGAGATCCTTTTCTACAAGATATTCTTAGTAACTTTTAATTGCAGATTCAATTTCCCTTCTTTCTTACTTAGATATTCATAAACATATAATTCAAAGACAGATAAAGGGGTTGTGAAGGGAAATGGGAAATAGTGGCCAGAGAACAATTTTGTCAGTATTATGTTTGCAAACATGAGCATAAAAGCCCATAGTGATACATGAAAAGTTATTGTTGTAGGAAACGATTTACTCTGGAAGTTTTACAGTTTTAGGCATGCATTCTGCCAGAAACAGTCTTTCAGAAAACCTTTAAGGCATGAATAAAATTGGTAGAGAAAAAATGTTTATCAGCATTTATTGTGTCCTGAGATTTGAAGGGAAAGGAGCTATTGTTCAAACAATGCCCAGAAATTTTGTTCCAATTTCAGTTCTGCTCAGTTTGATAAACGTTTCCTAGTCCTCAGTATGGCAATGGCTCAGTTTCTCAGGCTAAGTAATCAGGCTCAGTTGCAGTATCACAGAATGCTGGAATTTTATCTTTAATTAAAAGGAAATGACAGAATAAATTCTGACAGATTTCAGTGTGCTTATCAGCAGAAGACAAAAGTATATTTATATCACTAACAGGCAACTGGCATGAGGTATTAGTGCTCCCAAGGAGTTTCCTCTAGCATCAAGTTTTCTATAAGCAAGTTTCTTATTTAAGGAGGTATCAGAGAAGGAACAAATTATTCCTGAAGGAAAGTAGGACTTGGCCTTCTGTCTCACCAGGGCTACTTGAGGAGGATGCTAGCCTGTCCTTTTCTGTAACTTCAAAGAGAAAAGTCCATTACAGCCTAAAGAACCACCTAAAACAAGCAAGTTTACACTTTTCTCAGATGTCTCTGTCTTACCTAAGAAGATTAACACAGTGCAAATATGTTGTTTCTTCATAAATAGTGTCTTTCAAGTGCCCAGTTCAATTTAAACTTTGATTACTTCTTTTTGCTTCTGCTGCTTGTAACTCAAAAGATAAATAGTCATGCAGTACTCAAACAAGTGTCAATCCATACTGAAGAGTGTGTTGAGAGCAGCACTCAGAATGTCATTAAAAACTCCCTTCTTTACAAATTGCTTCAGTTTATCTTCTGAGAAAAGTAATAGCTGTAATAAAGAAACTGGTATGGAAACCAATGTTAGCAGAACCGTAGTTTCATTATTATTAAATATATATGCTCTCACAGTAACAAGTTGCCTCCTGTATTTAGCCCTATCAATTTTATAATACTAGGGTTTGTACAGATGGTATTTGCAAATAGGCATGTGTGTAAATTTTAATTCCTTTTCTAACTATGCCCATACACCTGAAAATAATGTATGTGGAAAGACACGGCCGTGCTACAAAAATGCATGAATCTCAAACTTTCCCAAAATCCTCATCTGATGAGACCTTGCAGCAAATACACACCAAGATATTTTCAGGCATTTATAAAAAAGATGTATAGAAGAGTCATGGTACATTGCAAAGATCAGTAGGGTGCACTAAACATCATTAGCACATATGAAGATTGGAAAGCACCCATGGGAAGTAAGAGAACTCTTCAATGTAGACAAAGAAGAGGTCAGTTGATTTTTAGCTGGACAGGAGTGAGCACATATAAGAAACATTGTGTTAGAAACAGCAAAATTAACAACAAAATCAAGTCTCAAATAGTTTCAACTTGCAAGTTTGTTCTTGTTGTTGTTTTCTGATATTTCTTGCTAAATAACGATTTAGTGTCCCACGCATGAATTACACATTTCTCTCTCTGGACAGCATATCATTCTCTATTGCATTATTTGTCATATAAATGTTAAAAAATTCTATGTTATCTGTGGCTTCTGTGCCAATTCCCAGGGGGGCAGTTATGCCAACAGAGGGTCTGCTGCACTTTAGTCATAAGGTTGTGTACCAGAAGCATAATGTGCCTTGCTGGTTAGCACCATCCTTCCAACACTTCTCCTCATGAGGAATTCCCCTTTGCTTCCAGCCTCAGGTTAACATGGAAACTCAATGCCAGACCTTTAAAAGAGAAGCAAATAAAATGCCTCCTTTGGCAGATTGTGATTCAGCCTGCTATGGTTCTGGCTTAGGTAATAAACTACAAATTTCATGCTAGTACAGGCAGTTGACACACATGTTTCTTGCAGTGAATTACAGTGAACTTTCAAAGGAATCTGAAGAAGACTCTTCCCAACAATTTCTTAGCAGGAGCACTTGTGTAACATATACAACTCTGACAGGCTCAGTTTGAAATGGAAATATATTTGCAGTATAGACTGGAACATGTCTGGCACTTGCAAGGTGTAATGCCAGAAGTCCTGTGTTCTTGGTTCTTCCCTTTCAGAACCTTTAAACAAGTCTTGTACTCACTAAATAAATAAATAAGTTGAAATCCCCCAAGAGGCCTTGTAGAGATTGAGGGACAGATACATTAATGTTTTGGTTAGCAGTAGATGAAACAAATGTGTACCTGATTACTAAAAGCGCACTGGGAAATTGAAATGAGTGATCTGCAGAGAGGTGAGAGACTGATGATGCTAACAACTAAATTGAAGGAAGATTAAGCAGTTTATATATCAGTGCACTGAATATCTGAAAGCATACACAGAGATTAGGATCACACAGTGAAGTGGCATAAGAGAGTCAGCAATATGGCCAGCAAAGGCAGCTTAGGGTTAAATCCTGGCCTTATCTCCAGCCCACTTAGTAAATGGGTGCAGGCTTCCCATCCAGTACAAGGATGGTGTCTCTGTGAAGACCACTAAGTGTGTTTATGAGTAACATTTATAGTTTTCTCTTTGGTTAAGTTGCAAAGGGGATTCTGTCTCTTACTGATGCTGGCATTTATGTGAGCCACACAAATTAATCAGCTTAATGGCTAGGGATGCCAATTAACTTTTGGACTAAACTCCAGTGAAGTCAACACCACATTTACAGAAGAAAATGCCAAAATTGCCATTGAATTCAGTGGTGACAGGTGTTTCACCTAGCAGGCATCTCTGTGCTGCAGGGGGATCATGCTGAACTGCCTTCACAGAGGAAAATGTCTTCTTATGTCCTTCATTCCCTTTTCATGGAAATGAGCAGTGTGAGAGAACATCCACTCACTTGATTAATGAAGGAGGCTATATAGTACAAACTCCAGAAACTGACACCAGATAACAAAAGATTTTACATGGACAAATGAGAAAGACTTCAGAGCTCAGCCGACCCATGTCCTGTATTCAATAAAAATTAGGGCCAAATGAATGACATTCATTGAGGAAATTGGGATAAATCAGGCATCTGTCTTGTGGGGAAGTTGCATGATATGGCAGGCCATGCTAAAAAACTGATCATGACATGTAGAGAAGTGACATAACAACCTATCACCACTGCAAACAGTGTACTGGGCACATCCAGTTACTTTCCTGCCTACAGTCACTTTCTCTTACATCTCAGATTATCCCCTCTATTCTATCACCTTCAGCCTGTTAAAGAACTCTTCACTCCTTGCTGAGCACCCTCAGTCTGGGTGCTTGCCCTGCTCCCTTTCCTCTGGGCAGGGTGGATTTTAGCTGTGCAACTTCTCATCTCTTCCCTCACAGATATTCACAGTTTTGCTTGCTGAATCCCGCTGTAAAATCATACTTTTCTATGTGTGATAGCTACTTCCACAATGCTTTTTGTGAAATCATATATGAAGACTGCTGTACAGAAATAAGATATATGGTGCTGGTAGCTCAGTGACACTGAGATTGTAGAGTCATGGATCAGAGAAAACAGAGGAAGCACTTGAATTCTTTCAAGCTTGTCCAAGATCTAAGTAATGTTTGAAAAGGACACCAACAAAACGGACAAAAATATTTTCTAACTTATGTTCAACCTTGAACTCATCAGAACTAGCAGAATGAAAAGCTTGCATTATTCTTTTAAATAAGAGGATTGCTGTAAAAATAAAAAGAAAAGGAAATCTTTAATAAAAAAAAATCAATTTTGAAAGTTATATAATACAATTATTTCATTACTTAATGGTTGGGATTTTTTCTGGTTTTGATACTAAAAGCTTCTTCAAAATGGATCCTTTCCTTACAATAGCTTTTGACTTTTTTCTATGGAAGGAAATTTTATTGGGGAAAAAAGAAGATATTATTCTAGAGAGAGAAAAAAAAACTTACAGCAATAGGAAGAACAGCAAAAAACAAGAGAATATCAAGGTATTAACTTGTATAGCTTATGTGAATAAAAGTAAGGAACAGACAACAGAAGAGTCAAGACAATATGAAAATCTCTTAATTTTGTCATATAGCAGTAGCACAAGATAATAACTTTATTTATGACAACCACTGTAATAAGGAGAAATTAAAAAAAATATTCTGAAGTTACAAACTATTGAAACTGGCCTTTCATAGTATCCCAGGAAGACACACGCAGAACATCGTATCCTCTTTGCCATTAGGATGTGAAGCTCCTAAAAGTTAATTCACATTTACTCTGATTTATATTCTGTAATATGTCTTAATCACATGAAGTTGTTCTGCTTTGTATGAGAGCTGAGAAGAGGTCTGGGCATCTCTGGTGGATGATCAGACTACAGAATCATTCTCATTTCTGTCTGACTTGTTAAATATTTGAACAACTTGAGTGAGAATAAGAGAGGGATGAACTCCAGAATACTAATTATCTCTGAGCATTTCTTGCAACTGGGCTGTTCTTTGGACATTCATTTAGAATGTACAAGACCTGGGTGTTTAAGTCATCAGTCATTATGCAAGGTGAGAAAGGGAGTTGGCTTCCCCACTAGGGAACTTTATCTTCAGATTCACGACAGTCTGAAGACCCAAGGCAGTATCTAAATGTTGGATGTGAGTTTAACCTAACAAAGTATTCAAGAGTATCCAAATTGCAAGACAGGACATCCTGCTCAAGATTTAAAAAAAAAAAAAAATAAAAAAATCTTATGTGGTAGCTGATATTTATGAAGAAAAACTCCTATGTCCCATACATTCTCTCCCTCTCACATGCATACACTTAATATGAAAATATACCCATCTGAAGACAGCAGAAGATAGCAGTAGAGATCTTTTCCTAAGTCATACTTTTTAAAGTACACACTTATTGGGAAAATTAAGGCCATTTATACAGCTGTAAAGACTAGAATTATATAAAGGAGAAAAAAACCTGTAATGATTTCAGTGGAAGGAGGAGGGAATTTTAAGATTCTCAGTTATTAAAAGTAATATGTTTTCATTTTTCAGGACATTCTTTTCCAGACAAATTCAGGGAATCATTTTTGAAGATGGAAGCTGAAGCAGAGTCTCAAGGTCTTGCAGTGGTGCTTGGTGTAGGGGAGTTACTCTCTTCTTGTTCTTACCTAACTGAAAAATTGGTATAAGTTTTCATAATTTTACTATTCATTTTTTGCAGTCAAGGTTTTCTTAATGTTCCAGCTGCTGAAGCCATTATAAGAAAATATGGCTTTCATAAAGCAGTAAGTTTTGTGCTTTGTGGCTTTGATGGAAAGAACTGAAAGTTTGACCAAGGAGTGTATCAGAGCAAGAAAATGGAGGGTTTTTTTTTTTTTTAGTGGTTTCAAGTAGTGGCTTTTGCATGCAAAGTAATAGGTACCATAAGGAAGAGAAGCATCACATGGATATTTCATAAAGTGACAGTCCAAAACTTACTGAGGCAGATCACACAGGCCAAAATCAATTCAAATTCAAATTAAATTCTTATAAGCTTAAGCAGTCATACAGCACTTTAGTCTTCATCTGTGTGGCCATCTTTGTTGATATCTTACTCTTTTTCTCTGATCTCAGCCCTTCTAATCCTTCTAATCCTGGTCAGTTTAGCCACTACAAAGTTTCACATCCCCGGTTCTTCTCAATAAAAATATTTAATGTAGCATTGCTGAAGACGTTAAGGAGTTAATTGAGTCCCAGCAAGACTGAAACATCCTATGCTGGTTGCACAGTAATTCAGAGGTGTTCTCTTGTCCTCAGAATGCAAATTTCTGCTGACAGAGCTTTAGGCAGCTGATGCAGGTACTTTATCTTCTGAGCACTAAGAGATTTGAACACCTGGTGGGTCCTGGTGCACCACTTATAATCATCTGCAGCAGCCTGCTTCTGTCAGAGGCTTGGATGCCTTGCCAGCAACCAGATTTCCTCTGCTCTCCTTCCATCAGCCACAGGACTTCCCTGCTGGAACCTACCAGGCATTAACAGAAGAACAGCAGGATATCATTTCATTGGCTACTGAGCAGATTTCAGGATGATCCACTGTGCATTTGGACTCTCAAGTTAGTTATAGACTCAGTGTAGGAAAATATTAACAACACAAAACTCTTGATGGGAATCATAACCTTGTCAATGAGCTTATAGGATGTAACCTTACCTATTACATTTTATATTACACATATATAACAAATATTGTCTTTTAAAATGTATTTTTTGAGGCTGAGAAGATTCTTTTCTCATATTTTACTCATTTCAGGATAAGAATTAGAAGGGATTACACATGATTGGAAAGGATTTTCTGATAAATATTGTATATTGCTGTCCTGCTGATTATTTGGCTCCATAATACAGTCAAATCAATGGTGTCCAATGAAGTTTTGTTTCAGGATGATGTTACTTTGCATTCTAGAAAACAGTGACTTAGTAATTTTAAAACAGAAAGTGAAAGAACTTTGTCTAGTATATTTAAAACACACAGATCCAAGTACTTGAACAAAACAAGCAGGACCTTATTTTGGTATCTCACTTTAAACATGATGGTCCAAAAGATGCACTGGATGGGAAAGCTGGACTCAGCATAGTGAGACAGACAAATGCATGACAGGACTTCTCCTGGTTTGGTAAAAACCATTACTCCTGTCACAGCTTGGGCATTATCAGCAGAATTCCTATTAACAGCTGGATTGGCATTAAATCCATTATTTCATTTAGGCTACTCTAGGATGACCTACTCACATAAACAAAGATCTGCATGATCACTTCATTGATCTTTCTAGCTCTTTGTTTCTCATCCAACTCTGACTGAAATCAGTTAAACCTGCATTGATTGCAATGTCAGTTGATGTGGCACAGTTTTATAAAGGGAAGAGGAGATCTATGAAAAAACTCTACCCAGTTGAACTCCAGAATTCCAGACACTTGTGTAGCCTTCCTAAGCTTCATTGCTGGACTTAGGTGCATTCTCAAACAGATTTGGAATAGTAATGACCCTGAAATGCTTCTGTAAAGCCTGGGGATTTTAAATCAGTTAGAGCAGACAATCGAAGGGAACTATTGTTGATATGCTATAAACCCATTGCTTCACATTTAGAAAGAAATTAGTGTATCATGACAATCCCCACTGGAATGTGATTTTGATAAATACTTTTCACTTTGGGGGAAGGACAGTAGAAACATTAAAGAGTTTAAATAAAAAATGGAAAGTAAAGTGAATGTGCATTTAACATTAGTAACTACAAAACTAAAATAGTTAGTTGTACATCTCTATAACGAAATGATAAATTCCAAAGTATAATGGCATTCAAATCACGCACTAAAAAATTGTAGAAGGAGTTAGCTGGGTATGCAATGAAAGTTGAGAAATATCCCTAAAAGACCTCAGCAAATAAAGAGTTCCAGGTAAGGAGATTCTTTGCTTGTTTAATAAAGGGGAGTTGGAATACCTTTTAGTTCTCTCATTCTTTTGTACATAATTTAAAAAAAAAAAAAAAAGAAGCCATAGGTTGCATTCATCTGTCAGTTAATCACAGACTTTAGCTTCCCTAGATTTATTCCTTCATATTACATCTTGTTTTTCATTTATCTATTCCTCTGTACTACTGGCAGAGGTATTATACCATACCAGCAGTAAAGCAGCATGTCTACTTTGACATCAGGCTATGCTAGATGTGTACAGTACTGAACAGAGGGTTGTTTAAGCTGTGCACTCCTTTTTGCTGGAAAAACGCTCATGCAAAATCTTGCCTAAGCATTTCCCATTTAGGTCCACTTCCACAGAGAAATTTCAAATGCAAGCAGATGAAGAGCCAGGGACCATCACTTTGAACCTCTTTCATGCACAGGGGCACATCAGTGTGCAGATATTGAGGATTACCATCCGGAAGGATTAGACTTTCCTCAAAACTGACTCTCCTTTACCATATTTGTATGAGATGTGTGCAACAAGTGGGAATACATGTCATTGCTTTTTGTTTGTTTGTTTGTTTTTTTCAGTCTTATCATGTGCCTAAGAGTTGCTAGTCTCATAAATTAGATGTTTTCAGCATTAGTTATACCAAAAAAAAATTTACTGTTTTGGTTCTCCAGGATTACATGAAGCATCATCAAACTTGATGGGGTATCATTCTACCAAAATGAAGCTGTAAAGTTGGCTTTTAACTTGCATGCTGACTTTTTTTTCAGGGAAGAGACAAATAAAATTAGTATAAATCAAGACATGAAGAGAGAAAATTCATTTATTGGAATTTAATCAAAATTCTTATCTGAATTTTAGGAACACACACACACACACTTAGTATTTCGAAGTTTATATTGTAAAGATCAAAAAATTTCACTAAATAATAGTGGAACATTATTTGCAGATCATCTTTAGGTTTTATGATAGCATACTTAAAAGTACCTAAAATGCTTTGTAACAGGTTAATAATAATGATGCAATGTTTGTTTTGGTTGTCAAAACAAAAGTGTTAGTGGCATTTCTTCCAGTAAAATACGCTTAGTCAAATGATTTATTGTTTCAACAGTACACAAATATCAGAAAAATTTACCAGTTTGCAGTTTACACTGTCAGCATTGTTCAGCACCCATAAACGGGACCTTTGTAGCAGGATGATTCAACATGCAAGGATTCTGACATTCTTACATATACGGGATCTCCAATGAAGCTTCAAAATTTTTTCACACTTGTTATTTTAAATCATAAGGTCATGCATTTCACTCCATTTTGGGGGGTATGAGATTACCATAAAAAAAGATGTTGACAGATGTTGTTAGAGACAACAGATAATTTTGTACAGCTTGTTTTGTTAGATACCATTTGACAACTTTTAACCCAAACAGTTTATCTGCTGGTGGTACTCAGATATACATGAACACTGTAATTCAAATCCCTAATTTAGGTTGCCACAAATATGAGTTGTACATGCCTGTGGGCTTCCTGATTTCTGCTGCCTCTTTCATGCCAAAAGTGTATTAGAGATGCACATCTGCAAACTCAATTATTACCTGAGAGTTCTGAGCTTTGTGGTTTTATCCGTCTTTGTTTTGGTGAGGGTTTTTTTTTGTTTTGTTTGTTTGTTTGGAGAATTTATTGGTTGGTTTATTTTTGTGGTTTGGTTTTTTTGGGCTTTCTTTTTTTATTGTCTTTGGTTTTGTTTTGTTTTGTTAAATTAGGACAGTCGATAACTTAATTCTGTTTTGTTCAGTCTGTATAATCCTCTAACAGCTCTACCACCTGAGCATCGAAAAGTGCAATTTGGTCTTTTTTTTCTCCCTCTCTATCTCACCTGATCACAGATGCACAAACACACACTTTAAACTGTTTTACTAAAGCTTATAACCACCTGCATTGACAGTTTTGGCAGAAGTGCACTGCTGGCTATCAGTCTGACAAGCGGTGACTTGTGATTTCAGTAATGGTAGTGACATGTGAAGGTAGTGACAGCTCTGAAGTCTAAAGTGTTGATTGAAAATATGCATTTAAAAGATGCAAATTTCCAAGAGAAGTGACAGTTGCTGTGTTGGAAGGAATTGACACAACACTGCTTACCATAAGAGCTGCCTAAACACTATGATTTCCAGTTCACTGGGAAATTATTTTTCTTTAATCTCTCGAGTAAATGACCCTTTCTTTCAGTTGGTGACATGAAGTGTTTGTCCATTTGATAGCAAACAGCAGCAGTGAAGTGCATTTTAAAAATTTACTGAAGCTTGTCAGGGACTGACACAATGGTTTGAGAGATACAGCCTCCTTTGGAGCCCAGCTGGCTGAGTCCTCCCCTGCAAACTGTGCCACTTGTTAATGCCCAGCAGGATGATAGCCACAAACCCCTGTTTACTGCTGCTCTCTTAACTCTTCTGTTTTACTTCTCTTCCTGACTCTCTTTGCCCTTTGCATTTCTCCATCAGAGTCTTGCTCAAAGTAGAAATCACATGTTACTGAAGGTACGCACTACTGCAAACATCTAAAGAGTTTTTTGTGTCTCTCTCAACTGCCAGAGCTTAAAACTCCTGCAGATTCTCAACAACCAAACTGGTCCCAATCCACCATTCTGGCACATCTAGATAGCCAAGGTACCAAATTCCCAGCTGTCACAAGGCTGCTTGGCTTGTTCTTTTTCTCAAGGTCATCCTTCCCATAAGAGAGTCTGTCATATGCAGGCATGGAGACAGACCTACCAATTTTGTGACTCCTGTGACATTAGAGACCTTCTTGGATTGCACCTTGTTTGGATTTCACAGATTTTCACACTCTACACTCCCCAGAAATGGGGCTTGTTCCTTTTAACTGAGGTATCTGCTTTTGCTTACCAATGCCTTTCCTGTACAAAACATTGAAAACAGAAGGCACTGAAAATCATTGCTGGACATTTCATGATGTATGAAATCAGCTCTGGAACTGGAGGTAGCCAAAAGGACACCTTTCAACCCAACCCAAAGGCACTCAAAGTATCTGTTAAACCCTACACAGAAGATATGCTTTCTTATATCTCATTGTGCAATTATAAGCAGTAAGTAATTTGAAAGGGCAGCCACTCCCATTAGTCTTCTCACCTGCAACACTTCAACTTCTAGTCATGATGCAATTTCTTAGCAGCAGCTTAGTGTAGAGCCTCTGGTCTTTCAGTGGTAGCTGTCAGTACTAGAATTAGCGCATGTGCGGTAGTAGAAATGGAAGTTACAAGATACATTTTCTTTCCATCAAAAAACACAATCACTGTGTCACTGGCATACTGTAGCTGGATTCTTATGGCCTGAGGAAGGCCATGTCACAGCCATTGTTAGTGTGTTGACAAGCAAGAGGTGCTCATGTAATTGCTCTGTTGAGTGGCCCTTCCTGAAAATGCCAATTGATCACTTTCCCCATTCTGGTTCAGGTTCCTTCAGCCTTTGCAGCAGCTGCTTTTCTAGCACACAGGGAAAACAAATGGTTGCAGATAATTCAGTGTGATAAAGAGAAATAAGTAATGCAACTGATATAGGAGGTATTCTCAGGAACTTTCTGCAGCCATGTCAGAGGATGTAGTTGCACAGATGGAAATATCCTCTTATGTACTGCACGTGTAGAGTATTTAATTTCAGAATAAAATACTGAAGCTGAGTACATCTCTGAGGTGTGCGTCAACCTACCTTAGAAAAAGCAAGTAAAGATAATATTTTTATCCTAGAGAGACCAAAATAGTAAAAAAAACCAAAGTTAAGTTACATTCCTGGTATTCTACAGCCATTTATTCTATATTTTAATAGTATTTAATGTCAAGATTTCCTCACAATTGTATACACCTCCTGCACTGCATTTTTGGGTCAAAATGCTACTGTCTCAGTAACACACTTTAAATAAGAACAGCGTTAAATATCAGATCTGAAGTTTCCTGCATACATTTCAGTCCTCTACATGAGTTATCTCACCTTTTGAATCATAATCATTATTGTAAATATGCAAGAGAAGTTATCATATAAAGTTATATATGAGGGTTAAAAAAAAAGAAAACAGTGTCTACAGAAATTCATTGCAGAGATTTAAGGTCTCTAGAACACAGAAGTTAACTCCACAATGGGTAACATATATTTTAGTCCCTCAGTTGTATTTTTGCCAAAATAACAGATCAAACTTAGTGGGGGAGGAGATGTGGAAGAAAAGCTACCCTATTGTGTTGATTGTACCACCAGTTTAAATGACACTGAAAAAACAAAGAATTCAGAATTTTAAAAAAAATATTTAAGATTAGCTATTCTGCTTACTGGTTCAAGAATAGGGATATCTGGAAAGCACACACACACACTGTGATAGGGGTTATAAGAAAAACTATAATAACTGTTAGGAATGCTAAGCAACCTCATGGATAATGTGACCACAAAACAGGCACTTCTGTTTATGAAAAGCATCTCTATGGGAGCAAAAATCTACTACTGTGAGTTTTCTATCAGGGGCACAATTCATAAAAGTAAAATTAAGTAAAATAAAGACTCTTGAATCAGCAGTGTGAAAAGCACTCTGGGGATGAATGAGGTGAAGGAGGCTTGCTGGCAGAAATAGGAGGTCAAAGGAGCAGAGGTTGGGGCTGAACCATTTTAGAAGGCTATACTTTGGACTGAGCCATGGTATTAATTTATTTGGTCACTAAAATTTACTGTTGGAGTTTGTCAAGCACCTATTATCATCTCCGTAAGCATCAGATAATGATACAAAAACCTTTTCCCTATACTATGTACATCATACTGTTTATCATTTATAGTAATTATTGATTTTATTAAAAATCTAGTGGTTCTACCACTATGGTCCAGGCTGATTTCCTGGGACCACATTAAATAATAGGTTCTGAAAGTATTTAAGTGTATCACAGTTGAACTGAAAATATGTAAGCACACAAAGTATGATCTCTGTGTAATGTATGTATATTCTAATAGGTTTATCTCCTTTACCTTAATTACTATCATCACATATTCTTTATAAGGGATATGTTTGTGAACGGAACTGAATCCAATAACCTTTAAATGTAGTTCAAAAATTTCATCTTCAGTTAGATGCAATTTTACTAGCTCTGTAAATCTATAGCTGGTTCCTTGGGACATGTAGCAATACAAGCCACTTCCTTCGTCAATGAAAAGCACTTTGAGTGTTGTCATTTAATGGAGGTTCAGAGAGTAAACAATACACAGTTGTTCTCTGTACTGAAGAGGCTTTGAATCACTTTATTCAGATCCCAAAAGCGTAGAGTTTGCTTTCAGTCACAGAAAAGAGTCTCAGGATACGCTGCAGATGTTCTTAGAAAATGCTGGGTAACAGTGTAGACTGTGTCTGTACCTTCCAGGCCAAACTCTGTTCTCATTTACATTCACATGTGCACTTGCAAAGAAAAGCAGGCCAGTGTTCTCACAAGTGAATTTGTACATCACATTGTTTTCAAATGGATAAAGTGTTCTATAGTTTCCCTGGTGGCTGCAGATTGCATATGAACTGAAGGAAGAAGTCCCCCTGTGGGAATACCTTGTCTTTTTTTTAAAAAATTACTTATTTACTAAGTAGTTCCAGGATGTAATCACACCTTTATGGTAGTTACCATACAAATAATTCCTGTTGTGTAATCCTAACTCCCTCTTAATTTTGCTACTCTGTTTAAATACAATAGTACAATGACATATTCTTGCAACCTTCTCTAGAAAACTCAATGCACTGAAATCTGCAATATAAATGGCCAGTCTCTTCGCGAACGAAGAACCGGGGAAGGTCTTTACACCTTCCAGCCTGCGCATTGGATTTTTTAGGTGAGACACAGTGTGCGCGGAACTGAGCCCACCCTTTAATCCTGAGGTTCATCTGCCGGGGCCAAGCA
>NW_020955547.1:463670-530072 GCF_003031625.1 Empidonax traillii | reverse complement strand
TGGCAGCGAGGTCCTCAGGACGTAGATGGATTGCCTTATGGGCTAACGAGCTCCATCTGCCCGGGGAGGGGCCCCAACCGGGAATCGAACCCGGGTCTCTGCAGTGACAGTGCAGTGTGTTTTCCTCTACACCACCGGGGGCTCCGAAATCTGCAATACACTGTTGCAAAATAAAGCTGTTCTCAAATGTTCTTCTTCAGTATGAATGTGTACATAACTCCACCTCTAGAATGTCAGAGGTCATGCCTACCCTCATCTTCACGTGGAGACATGAAGGAGAATGGGGGCAGTACAGACAAACCATGTTGAAGCTGTCATTGCAGTCATGTTTTCAAGGTACACTGTGCACCTCCATAACAAGCCTCAAGAGAGATTACTGCTCATGTACAGTTATACTTTCTAATATTTATATTAGACACAGGTGTGTCAAAAGTGCAGCTCAAAGGTCCATGTGTGTGTTAAAGTCATAAGTATGTACCTGTTCAAACATGTGCACACCAAAACCTGCTGTTACAGAAGATTTCAAAAAGTATGCATATGAATTCACAGATTAATATCTCATCTTCATTTCTGGTGTTACTTAGAAAGAAAATCAGAAATGAGATCCACTGGGCTAATGAACAAATTCAACTGAAAATGCCTGTACTTGCTTTATGTGCTTAGCATTGTAAGTAATGGGCAGCCATGAAGTGAAGACAGTATGTTTATGAATGAGAAAACTAGTGGAAAGTTTTCCTGATAAAACACTGTTCTTCTGAAAATGCATATTTGACTAAATTATGTTTTGCAGAAACACATTGTTTTCAGTGCAGTCCAATAAATTTTTCAAAACTTAATTTCAATTGAGTCAAAAATATTTCGTTTTTACCTCAGACAGAGATAAAACTTCTCAAGTCAGTTAACATGGATTTTTACATCCACCTGTGCAAGTTTAATGTCTCAAGAGAAGGCAGTCCTCTTACAGTTTGGGTTCCTATTCAGGACAGGCTCTTTCCACATGAGAGGCACACTCTACTATATTTAGCAGGCCCCTTAATTGTTCTGAAGCCCACCATACATCACAGGGGATTGTTTTTTCTGGAAGGCTGGCTTAAGTAGCAGCACTGTAGGGACTTTATTCATAAACCTTTTGAGAGGTATCTCAGTGGCTTAGATATCTGAATATTATGGCTTGCCTGAATCAATATTAAATACTTTATTTCTCATTGTCATGCATGACTGCTGTCTTTCAAATGACAGCCCCTGAAGCACCATGCATAGATGGGCATCTTAACATGTCAGAAAGAACTTTCTAAAAGAAAGTCAGGAAAAGGAAAGGGAAGGTTCCCAAACATTGCAAGGGTTGTTTGTGGGTTAACTTTAACTCTTAAAGTAAATCTAGGCGATACTGAGGTAAAATTAGTTTGTACAGACCTTGTGTTCTCTTTCATCTTACAGTGGTGAGCTCCTTAAGGTGACGAGTAAAATTTTGCTAGATATTGTGGTGATTCCAATGGCGGGGTTTCTCACAGACATGATCATTGTTACGCATTTACTAATGTTGTTAATTGCAAGTTTAGAGATTAAAACCCTTGAAAGTGCTATTCTTACAAGCATATCCATGCTTTACAAAATAAAGCATATTTTGTTATATTGTCTGCCCAGTCAGCCCAAACTTGGACAGTATGGGATTTCAGAAATGTTAGTGGAAACTTGCTATTCTTTTTAAGTGTCACAATTTCCCTAAACTTTTCAACCAGAAGTGGTTGATGTAATGTAATGAAAATATTTCTACTCATATAAGTAGATTTGCCTAACTGCTTTTAGATTTGCCTAACTGCTTCTCCACACAGGAACTACAGCAAATATGTTGCACAAATATGAAATTATTTACCTATTATATAGAGGCAATACCTTTTCTACTTTTAACAGCTGTTCAGAATTATACTTAACCATACTGATACATTGTACAGCAGTCAGTCTGTGTCTAGCCTCTGTTCATCATCATTAATGTTCTGCCTTCTATATATTATTGGTAATGGAGACTGTAATACATCAGTATTTAGGAAGTTTCTGCAGTGTCGACTTTGTATCCCAATGCATTTTATAAGTGGATTTATCTGTAATAAATCTATGAAACAAATGAATGCAGAAACACATTTCTGAATTTATTACTTCATTAAGTTAAGCTTCAGTAAGGTTGCTGAGGTAAAGCTAATATCAGGGCATACTATATTGTACGGGCTTTCTAGATTTTTCTAAGTGTTAGAAATAAATCATAGAAACATTTCTTGCTGTGTTGTGAAGGCTTATGGGTAATTACCAATGTGGCCATTCTCCCAACTCCCAATGTTTTAGGATTACTTCTATATTTTATTTTTTAGCACTAAAAACCTTTCAACAGCAATAAAAATGTTGAATTCAAAGAAAAATCTAACAGTCCATAAAAATTAATTGATGTTTTGTGCTTTGTTCTGTTTTTTAAACAGTCATACTCACAATTTCTCATTTCTATATCTGTCTTTTTCCTTAATAAACATTACAGAGATCGGCCCAGTCTGCAAGCTCTATAATTTGCAGGGATGTTCTTACTGGACTGCAAATTAGGGCCAAAATATACAAAGAAAGACATAAATCCTTGTGATAAACCTAATCTGTGCTACAATCCCAAAAAAAAAAAAAAAAAAAAAAAAAAAAAAAAAAAAAAAAAAAAAAAAAAAAAAAAAAAAAAAAAAAAAAAAGTCCCTATGTGATTGTTCCAGACCAAAGTTCTTAATTTTTAAAAACAAATAGTGCCTTGACGAGAAAATGTTCTTTACTCAAATTTGTAAACTATTTCATGCAATTTTTGGAAAGTAATCTTGGTTTTCCAAGCTCTTTGGTCCAGTATTAAACTGTTTAGGTGACTTATGAGCTTAACTAATTCAAAACCCTTCAAGCTATTTCTTAAAACCACGCAGTCCTTTAGGAATTTTGTTGAACTCCAGCAGATCCAACCCCCCCACTCATGGCACTTAACCAAGGCAGTGAAATCAATAACTGTAGTTTTCTAGACATCATATACTGGCAATAGGGAGAAACAAGAACATCTCAAATATGACTTTACTCACACCTAAAGCAGCTCAGCTACACTGGATGCATTCAAGACATGATGCTTAACTCACTTTTGCAAATAGCTCTGTCTAGCAATGGCTGCCAGTGTAGTGGGGAGGGTCCTGCTATATCCTGAGCTGCCAGGTAAACATCAGATACAGAAGCTGTTGACAGTGTTGCTGTGGCTGTCCTAATGTACCTGGTCTTTCAGTCAGGGTTATCAACACCCAATACCACCAATATTACTGGCACATATTTGCCCAGCCCAGAGCAGAGGCAAACTAAGGTCCCTGGAAACTCTATGCCTATAGACATACACCATACAGAATATCTCCTTGTGGGCTACTACAGCTCTACACTCAAACACTGAGTAGCAGGGAAATGTCACCTGCCCTGACCTGCTGGCAGTGCTCTGCCTAACACAGCCCAGCAGGCTGTTGAACTTTTTTGTCCCAAGGGCATATTTCTGATTTCTGTTCAACCTGATTTCCACCAGGATCTCTATGTCTTTTTCTGCAAAGCTACTATCCAGCCAATCTGTCACTAGTCCAGTCTGTCCAGGTGCGTGGGATTATTCATTCCCAGGTGCAGTAGTTCATTTCCCTTTTTTGAATTAATGAGGTTCCTATCAGCCCATTTCTCCAGTATGTTGATGCCCCTCTGTATAGCAGTGCATCCATCTAGTGATATGGCCACTCCTCCTAATTTTATACTATCTACAAACTTGTTCAGAGGGTTCTCGGTCCTATCATCAGGGCATTTATGAAGATGCTAATAGTACTGGCCTTAAAATAATCCCTTGGGTACACCACTGTTTACTTGTATGTCTCTGGATTTGATGCCACTGATCATAATCCTGTGACCCTGACAGTTTAGCTAGTTTTCAGTCCACCTCACTGACCACTTATGTAGTTTGTACTTCATCAGTTGGTCTATAAGAATGCATTACAACCTCTTTGGATCTCTCAATTTTACAGGATAGATATCCTGTGAAATTTATTTTATTAATTCATAAGGAAAGAAAGCAAACACATCAAAGAGGGGCTGAATCCCACTTGTAAAGACTAGTCTAATGTGTGAATTCACCTGTTCATGTCTCTGTTAATTCATGTAATTTCTAATTTGCAAGTTCTTTAATTCATGACTTGTAACTTGCAATACTTAACTTGTGCGCCTAGGAGCAAAATAGTTACCTAGCCAATGATGAGAGTGCTCAGCCTCAGCAGACCTGCTGCTGTTAGCTTCACTTTGAACTTTGTTTCAAGCTTGGAGTTTTAGTTTATATCATTTCCGTAAGGGATTGTACTATGAAGAAACTTCCAGACAACCAATATGTAATGATGATGGTTGCAGGAGAAAGCAAGAGGCGGCTAATAATGGCTACATAACAACCTTTATCCCATCCTGTTCATTGTGTCCTTCCTTCATGTTGCTGTTGTTTTGACCTAAAGGTGCTGCTCCCGAGGTATATCAGGCCTTAGCATGAGCTGTGTTTTGGACCAAAATCTGAGCAGGACTGAGTGAATGGTCAGAGGATATCAGCGAAAGGCAGTGTTCAAAGCTTTGCTACAGCCATGATAACAAATATCTGCTGCTTTTCCCTAATCCACTGCACCTGTCGTCTCATCATAACATAAGCAGTCATGCCACCTACTCCAAAACACCTTCTCATCCTTCATATGTTTGGAAATGACTCACCGGATTCTTCTCCACTGAAGGAGTCTTTGTTGCTCCACACTTTCCCACTGGTGTCACAGGCCTGGAATTCCTGAAGGTTGAGTACCTTGGTCATTCTCATGTCGTATGCCACCAGGTCCTCTGCCTCTTCCAGCAAAGAGCCCACATTTCCCTACCCTTTTTTAATGCCTATTTACCTATAGGACTCTTTCTTGTTGTCGTCCACATCCCTCACCAGATTCAACTCTAAGTGGGCTTTACCTTTTCTAATGCAATCACTACACACTCAGACAGTGTGTCTATACTCCTCCTATGTCATCTGATCCTGTTTCCACACCTTGTATGCATCTTATTTATAGCTGAGTTACATCAGGAGCTCCTTATTCATCTACACAGGTCTCTTCATACCTTTGCTTGAATTCCAGTGTATTGGGATGGTCCATCTTTGAGCCTGGAGGAGCTGATCCTAAAAAATTCACCAGCTCTCCTGGACCATTTCTCTCCAGATCTGTATCCCCTGGGATTTTTCCAAACAGATCCTGAGGAGGTCAAAATCTCCTCACCTGAAGTCTAGGGCTTGCACAGCAGGAGTGGTTGTTGGAGCATTCTTTGATCAGAGGCTGTTTATAACTGAGCTTTGCACATCCCTTTTACTGAATCTCCCAGCGTAAGCATAAACTACAGCCAAGGGGCACAAAAGAAGGAGGAATTAAGGTGATTCTCACACTGATGACAGTCAGTTCCTGGAAGAACCCTCCATGACAATTTCATTGATGTTTTCAGGTGCAAGGCTGTGAGAAAAACAGGGCTCGGATAGCAGCACAAGGACAACCAGGAAAAAAATACTCCCAAGGTGACCCTGGAAAATGTTACCAGAGCAGTGTGGGTGAGAGAGTACAGGGTTGCAGTGAAAGGTAGGATATAAAGTTGCGATGAAAGGCCATAAGGTATGTAAAAGGTTAACCAGCTCGGGTAACCAGCTGTGCCACAGCTTCCCTCATCCCCTGTGAGAAACTTGCCATACACAGTACTTTCAGGACTGGAGCTCAAATGGGTTGGAGAGGAGCCTCTTTACCACTAGGCAATTGTAAAGACAAGCTAAAACTAAGGCAAGTCCAGCCCTGAGACCCTGCTCTGTCAGGACAGTAGGCAAATGGTCTCTCAGTAATAAAGGAAAAAAACCAAAAAACCTCATTTCCTGGACCGCATGGACCAAAGTGTTGCATGCTGCTTTCTTCGGAATGTCCAGTCATTTATTCTTTCTGTTGGGATACCTGGGGATGAACTGTCACATATGCAACATGGACCATTGGGCCATGATGCAGAGTGGGTATCATACCCCATTAGTTATAAAGATGATCCCACAACCTTATTTGTGTTCTTCTGTGGACTTTTGTCTGATTTAGACATCTACATGTGCTTGAATCCATTTTTTTCTACCCTTTCCTCCTTTTTTCAGATAAAACATAAACAATTTTTGAAGACTTCTGTAAGATTCCAGTTTATGGAGCCTTATAACAAATTTTAAATATGGCATGGAAACATGTTAGACAGTTACTTGAAGAGTTTAGCTCACTGTTAGAGGTTATCTTCATTTCTAATGCTAGATCTGTTTAAAGAGCAATTAATCAGAGTTTTTTTCTGTTTGCATGCTGCTAAACATCTGTCATAATATATAGTTGCATTTTCAAGATCAAGAAGATTACAACTATTCAAGGATACCCTATTTATCTTTCTGTCCTTGGAGACAAAGTTATCAGAAGTTATGGATATTTGTGAATTCTCAAAAGAAAAATGCTTGTAATGAAAGCTACACAAAAGACACATAATGAGTAAGGAAAAGCAATTTAAATTCAAAGAATGAAATTAGATTCCATAATGAAAGATGCTGTCATATTATATGTCAATATTTTAAGTCATATAATGACAATATATTCTTATTGCAACAGAATTATCTGATTGTGAAAAAACTGAAAATAGTTAAAGAACTGTGCAAATGTGATGATTCATCATGTTCCTTTTTAGATAAAGACATAACTTAGAGGTTTAAGCAGGAACTGATGGCCCTCTGCTCATTTTTTCAGCAGGGTTTTTTGATATATGAAAATTTTACAACTTCTAAACTAGTCTTTTAAAACAATCAGAGGATTCTTCCTACAGACTGCTTATTAACCTGCGAGAGATTTCCACAGTAAAAAAATATTTTTATTTGCTTGTTTGTTTTATATCCTACACCATTACTTGTCTACTTTTAATGGGATATAGCATTAGGCAGATCAATAGAATGCAGTGTTTGCAGAGCATCCAGCAGAGTGAGGGTATGTATTTTTGAGCACAACATTGCATCTGAGTGTGTCCCACCTACAAATCTGAGCACCCACTGAAGCCCAAAAAGCTGCAGAATGGAACCAGGAAATCAGAAGATTGATAGCAACTCCTGAACTTTGAGTGTTTAGAACAATTTCTACTCTTACTAGGTGCAAAGGGCACAGAATAAGGTCAGTGGTAAATATATGCTTCAAAGACAAAGCATTATATGGGATCCACTGGAACCTCATTACTCAATTTGAGCCGCTCTTTCCCAGGGCAAATTTACTACCCATACAAAGTTAGTGATTTGGGTAAAAGACATTAGATTTCTGATAATTCTAAATTCTCACGTTTAAAGAGGTTTTTTATTTAAAAACTATTTAAAGAAACATTTTATTAGGGCACACAAAGACCATAGGGGTTAATTGTATCTTACCTCATGGCATCCAAACTCTTAACTGTTTGGGCCAAGCAAATGTCTCCGGCCTTTTGGAGAGAATTTCACAGTTTAATTTAACTGATACATGTAAAATTATGTATTTTTGAAAGTAACATTAACATTCTACAGCAAGAAATTCATGGCAGCAAGACATAGCCATGCTTTCCAGTCTAGATAATGCTGATTATATTAACATACCTCACCTAGATCAAGCTGATGAAAAACAGAAACATGCACTTATTTGCATGGGGAGAATGTAGCACTTTTAGCTACAAAGCTCTGTCTTTTAGCATCTGTTTTGCTAGCACCACTAAAACTGGAGTACTGAAGCTAATTGGTTTGGAAAAGTGTGCAGGCTAAGGAGAAAGTTGAGAGCTCCACAGTATAGTTTAGAGGTGAAATGGGGGAAGAAGAAGCTGATAAAAAAATAAAATCAGTCCCCCCAGGGGCATTTTAATTAGTGTTTATTCAGTGCCATGTGATTCAATGAGAAAGCAGCTCCTTTGGAATATGGTTGTGTTTGCCTCTCTATCCTCTTTCTCAGGGCAGTAGATAAACCAGTCCTAAAGTAGAAAATAAAGGAGCAAAGGGATGACAAGGTTTTAATTTTACCATTATTGAAATTATGCTTCAAGTCTTCATAACATTAACTGTTCCAAAATGTTAATAATACTGACAAGAAAAATATCAATATACTACAGTGTTCCTAAGGCCATTGGATTTGCTACAAACATTGCAATATGAAATGTTGAAGACTGTGTCTTGTGGGAGGTGGTCTAACTTGAAGATCAACTTAAACCCATAGCCTTAAAAAGCAAGATTTTCATGAATAAACAAGCTATTTTGATGCCAATCACCTGTCTCGCTGCTCTGCAAGTGGAAGCTGCAGTTTGATCACAGATGTTTCCAACAATGTTGACAATAAGTACTGGATTGCTGAGTTTACAGTAACAATTTAAAATATTTTTGTTTGCTAAGCAAAATAGTCAGCTAATAAATAATTTGAGTCTTAGCTCTAAGTATAAGAAGATGTAAAATTCAGAGTCTGAGCTCTCTTGCCTATTGTATTTCCTGTTGATTTAAGGAACTAGTAGTGAAATTTACCTCAATATTTGATTCTTTCACTTATTGCTTTTCTATTTCAATGAAGCATGACTATGAAACTAAAATATTTATTTACTAATCTGATGTTGAAAAAGCATCATTATGATGTGATACTTTGTACTAAGGTGCATATAGCTACAGAACATTTGCCTCAGGATAAAAGTCAGCTGATATAAAAAACCAAACTTTCAACTTTTCTTTGCTAAATAGGACCCAGTTTTTACAGCAGTTTATTTAATTGGATGACATCTTAGCTATCAATACCAATAATTTTTACAGACATAGATTTAATAAACTGTGAATACAGACATATATGTTTTGTTGGTTTTGACTGTAATCTAGTCAGCTGATCTAAACTAGTAGGTTGACCTGCAAAAACATACTTGGCTTTGTCTGTTACTCATCAGTGCTATATAACTAAAGATTTTGCTTTGTATTCCACAGTAAAAGGTCTAAGAGTTGCTGAGTATAATTTACTAAGATGAAGCATCTTTTAAATTTCACCTCATGATCTAGAGCTGGTGATGAGAAAGAAATATGGAGGCTCCACAATTCTTGAGAATCTATAAAACACTGCCAGCTTTAACATTTATCAATTTTTAACTACTGCTACAAGGCTTCAAGCAATCAATTATTTCCCAGCTCAGTGAGAGACTCAGAGCTATACCAGATAAACCAGAAATCAATTTTACTGCCTTGTGGCTGGTTTCTAAATATGTTTCTCCATACCACACTTACAACCAAAAAAAGCTAGATTTCTTTTTTTTTTTTTTAATTACAGACGTGGCTGAATTTCCTTAATACTTTACTTGACATTACAAATTCAGAAAGGGATAAACTTTATCTTTGTTGGTTTATACATGCATCATCCTTTTACTATAGTTTTCTAAAGAAATAGTGGAACAAATCTTTTTCTTTTCTTTTTTTTTTTAGTCTGGCAATGTGTCTGGGAACTATTTTTCATAGTGAAGGGTCTCTTGGCTGTTCTTTCATATCACCTTTCTGGAGTTCTCTGCCATAAGGGAAGTGCTGGATTGACATAAAGGGTGCAGTATTCTGCTAAGGAGCCATGGGAGGTATGAAAGAAATTCTGAGCGTGTTTATGGAAAGGATGAGCAAAACCTGTCATGAAATCCAAAGAAAACGTTATGCTGATCAAAGAGACAGCAACAAGAAAACATGGATTTAACTTCTCCTGTGCTAGCCTCCTCTCATAAGTGCCTGGGTCTGACTCCACCTGACATCAGCTGAAGTGCTGGGAGCAGCACCCTCCACAGCAGCTCATTCCTCTGCCAGGAACAAAGGCACTTTGACCCAATACTTAAACAAAGCTTTGACTCTGGAGTTTGTAAGGTGGCACTGAAGACAACTGCAGCCCAAGGTACATTACAGTGTACTTTCCAATAAGAAAAGAGCTAAAAGTGTTTGTCCCTGAAAGTAACACGTGTGTGGCTATCGGACTTTGCAAACATGAATGCTTTTAAGAGTAAACTGAACAACTCTTTACTTGGGAGGAAGACGGTATCCCAGAAGGGCTCCACTCTTACTCTGTTATATTTAGCAGTTCATATGTACCATGTACCTTAGTCTTGATGTGCACTGTAGCTCCATGGAGATTGTTTTTGCATTTAAAAAAACCCAAGCAACTATTTCTATTTTTGAAACATTTGATCCTTATGCAACTTCTAAGGGGTGTTCTTTTTATTCTTTTTATGTTATGTGGAATGGGAAACACCTGTATATGTGGCTGTATTGGAGTTCTAGTTGATTTTTTCCACTTCTTCATCACAGAAAAACATGGAATGGCTGAGCCTGACAGGAACCTGTGATACAACCCCCTATGAACCCAGTTGCCCAGGACCATATAAAGACAGATTTTGAGTATATCCAAAAATGGAGACTCCCCAGCCTCTCTGGAAAACCCATGCAGGTGTTCAGTCACCCTCACAGTAAAAGCATGTGTCTTGATATTCACATGGAATTTACTGTGTTTTTGTTTTTGTCCATTGCTTCTGGTCCTTTCACAGGTCCCCACTGAAAAGAGCCAGTGTCTGTTCTCTTTTCATATTTACTTCTTGTGTTCATATATGTTGGTCAGATCCCTGATGAGACTTCTGTTCTCCAGGCTAAATGGTCCCAGCTCACTCAGCCTTTCCTCATAGGAAAGGTGGTCCAGTCCCTTCATCATTTTAGTGATTCCTCTCTGGACTCTTTTCAGTATGTCTGTGTCTCTCTTGCACTGAGGAGTCCAGAACTGAACAGAGTACTCCAGGTGTGGACTCACCAGTAGTAGTCCTTTGACCTGCTGACAACACTGCTAATGCAGCCAACGTACAGTTAGTCTTCTTTGCAGCAAGGGCATCTTGTTGGCTCATCTTTAACTTGGTGAAGGACCCCAGTGTCTCTTTCTGCTAGGCGGTCTCCAGAATGAATTGATGTGTGGGGTAGGTTGCTCCTTCCTAGGCACAAGACTTTGCATTTCTTATTGAACTTCAGGAGGTTCCTGGCAACCCATTTCTTCGGGTTATTAACATCACTCAGGATGGCCGCATGACCCTTTGGCATAAGAGCCAATCCTCCCAGTTCTGTGTCTCCACAAGCTTGCAGAGAGTACACTCTGCCTCATGATCAAGATCATTAAGGAAGATGATGAATTCCAGCTTGACCTGGACAAAGTCTAAAGGGCAGTGACATTCTGACTAGTAGTGAAAGCACAGGTGACCAGTGGTGAGGACTGTGTACAGCTGTCTGAAACATTTTCACTGAAAATGAGAGAAAGGTTCAAAGAAATACTGCCCTGAATCAATTTCAAGTAGAAGCTAGGATATGTTCAGCTGTTTAAGCCTGTCTTATCATAAGATTCATGGCCACTACAGGGTCATTATCTTCCTCAGCAAAGGCATAAAACACATGTTGTTCACCTGCAAGTATTCCTACAGTACTTTGCAGGGAGAACAATTCTGCTTTTACCTTTTTACAAGCTGAACCATTTGCCTATCAGCAATAACTCATTTGTATGTTCTTTCTACTCAGCTTATACATAAACAATCACTCTCTGGTGTGACTTATAAAGCTATGTTTTAAGGCTTTGCCATCATATTCCAAAATAAGTTTATTTTCCTGCATAAATTTTTACATATGAAAACTTCATTAAATAACTAAAACACTGAGACAGAGTAAAAAACCTATCTATTTATACTTTTCCAAATGTACAAAGAAGTGGTTTAAAGTGCTTTATGCACTCTGTAGCATATTGGATTTCATTAAAATTTAAACTAAATACTGGTGATTTATAATTTCATGTATAAACCCCTTTTTTTCTCCCAGAAAAATGTATATACTCTTTAATCAAATTTCACACCATATGAAGAATAAAGTCTTTCAGTACACTGTAACCTCACAGTGGCTATAGCTGCTCAGTAGTTGGACTGCATTATACCATACAGCAACCTGAAAGGGGCCATCAAGGGCAGAAGTTTCATGACAAGAAAAGATGGCAACATCTCTGACAACATTTTGCAACCTGGTTGTTCTCATGAAGTGACTGTGTTCCCGAATAGCAGACACAACCTAAAGCATATGCAAACAAATATTTATATGTCAGATCAATAATTTTCATGGAGTCATAGAACCATTGAATGGCTTGGGTTGGAAGGGGACCTTGAAGATCATGTAGATCCAACCCAACTGCCATGGGCAGGCACACCCTCAGCTAGGCCAGGTTGCTCAGAGCTCCATACAACTTGGCCTTAAACACCTCCAGGGATGGGGCATCCACAACTTCCCTGGGCAGCCTTTTCCAGTGCCTCACCATGCTCATAGTACAGAATTTTTCCTAATGTCCAATCTAAACCTACTCTCTTTCAATTTGAACCCATTTCCCTTGATCTGTCACTACATATTCTTGTAAATAGTCTTGCCTCATTGTTTCTGTAAGTTCCCTTCAGGTACTGGAAGGCCAGAAATAGGTCACCCTGAAGCCTTCTCTTTTTCATGTTGAACAATCCCAATTCTTTCAACCTTTCCTCACGGGAGAGGTGCTTCATCCTTCTGACTGACTTGGCGACCTCCTCTGGACTCACTCTGATAGGTGAATGATCTTCCTGTTCTGAGGATCCTAGACCTGGGTGCTCCAGGTAGGTTCTCACCAGAGGGGAGAAGAGGGGTAGAATCCCCTCCCTTGACCTGCTGCTCACGCTGCTTTGGATGCAGCCCAGGGTACAGTTGGCTTTCTGGGCTGCAAATACTCATTGCCAAGTCATGTCCAACCTCTCATCCACCAGCACCACCAAGTCCTTCTCTTCAGGGCTGTTCTTGATCAGTTCATTCCCCAGCCTGTATTGATACTGGGAGTTGCTCCAATCCAGATACAGCGCCTTGAACTTGTTTGTTTGTTTTGTTTTGTTTTTTTACAGTTTTAAAAATTTTTAGACAAATCTTTATCAAGTCCTTGAAAAGGTATTCTTTTCCAAAATTGCTTTTACTCTTTTGTAATTTCTCTTGACAATAATTCTTGGTGAGTACACAGACAAAACAAGGCAAGCTAAATATTCACTCAGACTTAATCAAATAGGTCATATGGACTTCATTTTACCCATTAAAATATTTTAATTTGTAAAAGTAATCTAAACAGAAATATTAACACTAAGGAATAAAATCGCTTGATGACAAAATAATCTTTTGTGTGCTTTAACATATGCTTTTATAATTCTTTTAAAACAGTACATTTTATCTTTGCATGCATTTGACACAATAAACATTTGTAAAAATTCAAATGTCTTATAGTATGTAATATTTTTTAAATTTTTTTTTGCAATGCCTATACCTTACACATTTTGCCTGTCAAAGAAGACTGAATATTTTAACATTGTAACACGATAATAGTTGTTTTTCATGCCTCTTAAGGAGAACAATCTATTCCAGATTTCATTGGCTTGTTTAAGTCACACTAACAGAATAAAAGCACAGGGGTTGTTCTATTAAACTTAGTAATTTCTGTGTTGATATTACATACACACTATTAGTTATTATTTATTAGACAAATGTGTAGACCAACCACCACTAATGACATTTCATAACACATATACCTGCGTAAGTCAGAATCTTGGAATGTGTTGCATACATCCACAAGAACAGTCAATGGAGAAGAAAGAGACAAAACAACAAAAAAATTACTAGGCATTGTTTTCTATTTAATCTCCTTTGCTGGATTGTATATATAAATAAAATCTACTTGTTTTATATATATATATATATATATAATATATATATATATAAAATATATTTATATTTATTTTTATATTTATATATTAAACAGAGTGTGACATGTTCTGCCCTCACATCTGTGCAAACCAAGTTCAGAGAACTAGTATTGTGTGAGAGTAAAAGAAGGCCTAATTTCACCCAAAATAAACACGTTGGATCAGATCTTGGGAAGATGGAAATTTTGCACAATCTTTAATTCCATTCAAACAAATAATTCATAAGGAAAGAAAGCAAACACATCAAAGAGGGGCTGAATCCCACCTGTAAAGACTAGTCTAATGTGTGAATTCACCAGTTCACCTCTCTGTTAATTCATGTAATTTCTAATTTGCAAGTTCTTTAATTCGTAACTTGTAACTTGCAACTTGCAATACTTAACTTGCGCACCTAGGAGCAAAATAGTTACCTTGCAGTTAGCCTTGCAAAATAGTTAGCCAATCTTGTGCAATATGCTTTGGGATGACCCTGCTTGAGCGGAGAGGTTGGACCAGATGACCCGCTGTGGTCCCTTCCCATCTAACCCATTCTGTGATTCTGTGTTCACCTGTCTCTAGGTTTTATCTCCATTATTAAATATGTAATCCTTTGTCTTTTTCACTTTACATGATTAAAATCCTGTTGCAGAATTGTTAATTTCATCAAGGGCACTAGTTGCTATTACTAGTTCATAAATACACGTTAATTTTGCAAGACTGACATGAAGACTGTGCATTAACTATTTTATGGAAACAGTGAAGCACAATAATACTACATTACTTTCAAAAATTGAACTAATCCAACATTCATAAGGCATGGATTTGGGAAAAAATTAAAATTTTATATTAAAGTGTAAAATACATTTTTTATATTTTATTGGCTTGAATAAAACAGAGTTTATTTTTCATCACGAAGCCTTACCACAGCTGCAATTCAAGATCATCTGTCCATCTAGCCTCATATAAAATGAGCTAGACTGCTTTGGCATGGCAAAATTGAGTTGCCTCAAGACAGGATCATAGAATCAGTGGATGATTCAGGTTGGAAGGACCTGTCTGATCTATCCTTCAATTCAAAACAGTGCCAGGTCTGTTATAAGACCAGGTTGCTCAGGACTTTGTCCAGCTGTGGCTTGAAAACCAGCATGGATAGAAATGGCAGCTCTCTGGGACACCCTTATTGTCTTCAGGGTGAAAAAATCTTTCCTTAGATCTGGTCTGAATCTCACGTGTTTTGATTCATGCACATTTTTTCCTGTTGTCTCTCAATTCAAAGAGGAAATAGTGGCCCCCAATAGCTGCCAGGGACTGATGCTGAGGCCTCAAGGCACCCCTCCCCTATCCTGAACAAGCCTTGGTCCTGGAACCTCTTCTCCCAGGGCCTGGCCACCTTGCTGGCTTCCCTGGAACACTCTTCAGTCATAGAATCACAGAATAGTTTTGGTTAGAAGGGACCTTAAAGATCATATAGTTCCAGGCCCTCTGCCATGGACAGAGACATCTTCAACTAGATCAGGTTGCTCAGAGTCCCATCCAGCCTGACTGGGAACACTTTCAGGGATGGAGCATCCATAGCTTCCTGAGCAACCTGTTCACAATTGGTTGAAAGTATCTGGATCAGGTGCTGCTCAGCTTCAGGCAATAAATCCTGCTTTTAGTGATCCCATACAAAGATATTGTGACTTGCTCAGGATCACATAGGAATATTATAGCAAGAAATCTTGGGCTAAAATCATATTATTAATGCCCCTATGTGAAAGGCTTGTGTATTTGCTACATGGGACCTACAACAATGTAAAAAAAATCGTGGAAATAATACACAGTTTTGATTCAACCTGAGATAAACACAACCCTCTCCCACGAATAATACAGATGAAGTAAGGAAGAAAAGAGAGTAACATAAATTCTATTAAACCTAATGTCTGTTATTACAATCTGCTTTTAACAGGGTTTTTTCTGCTTCATTTCTATTTTTTACAGAGTTGAATTTCCATTATACTTATTTCAATATGGTTTATGAGCAACTGGAGACCCCAAAGCCTCTTCACAGAATTCTGCTTCTTTTTGGACTGTATTAACCTCAAAAATATTTCTTCAGTTCAGACTTTTGCTAGAATTACATGAAAAAAAAAATATCTAGCAGTGGAAGGTAAGATGCTTTAGTTGCTCTTGCCTACCATCTCAGTCCCTCTGAATAGGGACACTGGGACTAAAAACCTCTTTTTAGGCTCTCAGACTTAAGCTGGATAACTGACATGAAAGAAAAACAGTTTTGTCGAGAGCAGTAGCATCCTCTAATCATTTTAGGACACTGAACAAACAGGACAACTATAAGAAAGGAGGTTTATTTTCCAAGGTGGACAGAGGCATTAGCCTAAAGCCAAAAGGTAAGGATGGCATTGTAATTTACATGCTTTATTTGGAAGCTCTACATTAGGCTACTTTGTAATCCAGCAGTAAATTCTTTTACCTGACAAGGATGAAATTGGTTCTGTAGTGCATCAACAGTGTCTGGTCAGTGGAGAGAAAAATGCATAAAAAGCAGATTTTTCTGGTGTGGGCAAACTCAGTCTTACCCATCTATGCAGGAGAAGGAAGGCAGAGGAAAATGTAAGTATGAAGGAGATGAACTTTTGGGAGTTTTCCCTGAAAAAAAGGATCAAAGGCAAGATCAAAATATCAACTTGCAGAACTAGCAGGTCTAATAAGACAGTTCAACTGGAAATATTAACCCAATTTCATGTGATATCCGTCCAACTCAGATTAAGTTGCTGTTATACTTTTGCATCAAGAGATTTGCTTTTGAGTCAGCTCGACACTCAGTCCAGGATGTCTCAGGAATTCCAGAAACTTCTACCCACTGTCCTTGATGGGCAACTGGTTGAATGACCTTGCTCACCTGTGCAGTATCATGTACCACACTGTCAGGGGAATATCCTTCTAGCACGAGATGCAAAGACCAACCCAAGATACTGTCTAAAGAAAAGAGGTAGGCAGAAGCTAAGACAGTGGACATAACAGATTAATATGAGTTGAATTGCAGCAAAGTGCTCTGAGTTTAAGGCAACGATTTTTTTTTTAATTATTATTTTTGTTAAATATATAAATGCAATTCTTTTCTTAGAAGGAATCTAAAAACCTATATTCCTTGAAAAATAAAATGCACATTCCTACTCTGGTTGTATTTATTGTCTATTAGAGACAATAAGCCTATACCAGCTTACTACTTTTATCATGGAAGAGAACTTGAAAAGAGAGCGTATACAGTCACTCACATGTCTATTTTTAATCTTTCTATCTACTTTTAACTCTTCTGACATTCTACAGCTCAAAAAGGAGAAAATGAGTTCAAGAAAGGACAAGATACCTTTCTGGTTTTATAACTACCAAACTAGATTTGTATGAGCCTTTTCTGCTCTGTGTGTTCAAACATACCCTCAAGTCAAGAAATATCTGTATTCTTTGATTGCTTTTAATTTCAGTTTTCCAAGAGCTATTGAAAAGATGTTTTGCTTCAGTCTATAGCATTTATAAAAGTCAGTGGTTAAAACAAATTTTCTTTATACCGATCAGTTAAACTGTCAGTGAATTAAAGAACTTACAGGAAAAAAAGCAGGAACAGTGTGAGAAAAAATCCATGCTGTTTTGATAGGGAGAGCAAAGCTATCCCATGGTATCAACATCCCAGTAAGATAGCACTAAGAATCCCTTATCTACAGCAATCCATCCAGTAATATTGAATCTTGCAAAACAGTTTGAGAATGATCAGTTCTTTTAGCCATAAGCAAGTTTGAACAGTAAGAAGTTTAGCAATGAAATGAATGAAAAAAACCGTGACAAAAGCTGCGTATCCTGAATTTATATTTCTGTGTTGAAACCAGAATAGAAATAGCCAAAACCCACAGAAAATTTGGTTCTTTACCCACAAAAAATTGGTACTGTGACAATACTGTGCACAGTGACACCTGTGATGCCATGTCAATGAGCTCCTCAGGTGCTTTCTCCTGTTGAAAACTACCACATGTTGTGTGAGCAGAAAGGATTAACCAGGGCTGTTGAGGTATTTTGTTTCCTTTGCAGCTATAAGAGACCTGAAACTATCCTTCATATTGAACTTCTACAGCAAAACTGGGCTGCACATCTATAAAGGAAGGGGCAAACTAATCTAGTGAATCTACGCAAGTTTCACTCCTAGTGCTCAGAAAATTTATTTTTTTGGTGCAGACAGCATTTACTCATGCCTTCTGCATCCCAGAACAACTAAGTTTTCTCACTCTTAGTCCATGAACAAAATGCTTTGATCTTTTTGAACATGTTCCTTGAACCCAAAACTTTAGAAGAGTGCCACAATTTAAAACTTAATGAATGTATGGCTTTCCAGGTGTTTTGATGTAAAATGTAAAGAATAGAGTGAGTTCATTCATAGTAACACTCAGTAGTTGGACAAACCCCCTGAACTATCCCTACACCTACAAAAATCTCAGTAAATGCACTAAAGGAATTGGTCCTATAGTGCCTGAAGTTAACATGTTGACAGAGTAGATCACTTAAACTTGCCTCTTCCATCTCAAAGATCTACTGTTTCCTTTTTCTTTCTTGAGTGTCTGAATAATTCTTCCAAAGACTTACTAAATACTCCTTCACTAGAATTCGTTGAGGAAAAAAATTGCCTTTTAAAGAGCTACTGAATTTTAAACTCCTAGGAGATTTCATGAGATTATTTCGTACCCATCATGCCACTATTTCACAAGTATCTAATAACCTGCCTGTGGGACAGATGCATGTGATAACAGCACTTCAGTTCTTCTTATTCTTCCCTTTCCTATCAGTAATTTCATCAAAGCATCTCCCACAAAAGGTTAGCAAATGCTCATTTACACAGTTATATAAATGGTCTACTGTATAAAAGATGCAGGAATCACAGAAGACAAAAGCAAAATGAAAGTTTTCAGGGTGATGCTCAAGTCAAGAGTATTATCATAAACCTTGTATGGTTCAGGAGAGAATGGCAAGCTGTAGAGGGTGGTTCATTCAGAACAGCATACAAAATTGGCAAGAATGATGCTTCAACTTCCTTTTTAAATACATTTTAATTTTAAACATGTTTTTGAAAGGTTATTAAAGAAGAAGCATGGAGAGCCAAAAGACTTGTGGGCTGAGGAAAGGGGCCATGTCAAGAGAGCCTGGATTTAACTGTTTTGTTCAAAAGCAAATTCACAGCAATCAGTCTGAGAGAATCTGCCAATTAAAAAAACCCCAAATCCTTGAAATCTCATTTAGACCATTTAAAAAGAGAAATTACACACACTGGCAATGAAAGCGGTTAACCACTGAAAGAAAATACTGAAGAAAAAGAGTATATTCCAGCTTTAAACTCTTTTAATAGGAATAAGATCACAGAATGCCAGAATATGTTGAGTTGGAAGGTACCCACAAGGATCATCAAGTCCAGCTCTTAGCCCTACACAGGACCATCCCCAAGAGTATTGTCTGAGAGTATTGTCCAAACACTTCTTGATCTCTGTCAGGCTTGTTGCTGTGACCACTTCCCTAGGGAGCCTGTTCAAGTGCCCAACCAGCCTCTGAGTGAAGAACGTTTTTCTAATATCCAATCTAAACCTTCCCAGACACAACTTTAGGACATTCCCTCAGGTCCTGTCACTGGTCACCACAGAGAAGAGATCAGTGCCTGCCTTTCCTATTCCCTTCACAAGGAAGTCACAGACTGCAGCGAGGTCTTCCTTCAGTCTCCTCTAGGCTGAACAGACCAAGTGCCCTCAATGGCTCCTCATCTGGGTTCCCCTTAAGGCCCTTTACCATCTTCATAGTTCTCCTTTGGACACTCTCTAATGGCTTAATATCTGTCTTATATTGTGGTACCCAAAATGGCACACAATATTCAAGGTGAGGCTGCCCCAGTGCAGAGCAGAGCGGGACAATCCCCTCCCTTGAGTGGCTGGTGATGCTTTGCCTGTTGTCCCCCAGGACACCGTTGGCCCTCCTGGCTTCCAGGGTACTGCTGACTCGCATTCAACTTGCCATTGACCAGGATCCCCAGGTCCCTTTCAACAGCTCTGCTTTCCAGCATCTCATTCCCCAGTCTGTACCTACATCCCAGGTTGCCCCATCTCAGGTGCAGAATCCAGTACTATCTCTTGTTGAACTTCAGATTGTAGGTGGTTGCCCAGTCCTCTAATTTTTCCAGGTCTTTCTGCAGGGCTTCCCTGCCTTCCAGGGAGTCAACAGCCCCTCCCAGATTTATGTTGTCTGCAGACTTGCTTAGTATCCCTTCCAGTCTTTTGTCCAAGGAATTTATGAAGATGTTGAAGAGCACAGGACCCTGTGGAACCCCACTGGTGACAAGTGACCAGTCTGATGTTACCCATTCACCTACCCTCTGTACTTGACCATGAGCTGATTATTCACCCACCACATGATGTGTTTTGTTTGAAGACTGGATACCACATGAACACAGGGATCTGTGTTCAATACCTGAATAACTGGATGAAAAGCTGTGCTATGCTACAAGGAGACAAAGCCTCATTTCATAGATTATTAGTTCCCATTTCTCTTTGTTAAAGAAAATGGGGTTAATGTCATTAGCATAAGTGACTGCCTATCTGCCTGCTGAATTCAGCTAATTCAGAGTATTTTTAAAGATATGATTTTTCTGGGACATTTTAATCTGCTACTTTGGAGAAAAAAAGAATGAGAAAAGGACTAAACTCAAAAAAAAAAAAAAAAAAAAAAAAAAAAAAAAAAAAAAAAAAAAAAAAAAAAAAAAAAAAAAAAAAAAAAAAAAAAAAAAAAAAAAAAAAAAAAGAAAAGGGCAGGATAGAGCCAAGTGGTTAAAGAAGACAAAAGAAGGGAATTTTCATATTATTTCTTTTCAGAGACTTCCAGTGAAACAGAAAACCCTTAACTAGTCAAGCAGAGTATTTTAGTCCTTACCTTACCCTAAACATCAATAGATCAATTCTTTCTTTAAAATGATTTAGCATTAAATAGTAAAGTAGCTACACAAACTGTAGAATTAGCACAGCCTAAGAACACCAAACAAATGGACAAAATGGTCACAATTTTATTAATCAACTTATCTTCATTAAACATGTTTCTTCTGATTTGTTTTCAGTACATATTATCCATTCTGACTAAATTGCTTGCTCAGTTTTCAAAATATTGCTGTGGTCTCAGCCCAAGTGATCATCTGCCCACAGCTGAGGCCACCACCCAGTTTGGCATGGTGCAGAACTGTGGGGGAGACCTTCTCAAAAGAGACCCAGTGCTGGGAGAGCTGCAGTGCTGCAGGTTACACTGGTTGTCAAAGGCAATACTAATTACAGAGGCTTATTCACTGTGCTCAGTGCTGGTGTTCAGCTTTTAGAGTCTCTTTTATGATGGCTTGTTCTTAATTTTTTTAAAGAGGTAAAACCTCTGCCAGTCCTCACATTGTGGGGGTTTTTTTTGTGTTGTTGCTAATTAACAGATGCTGAAAATACGCACAGTTAAAACCCAGATAAGAGAGGAAATGGGAAGTGTTTTGACAACATTCACCTTTGCATCAGCAGGCACAACTTAGAACCACCAGTAATAGTTGAGGTTGAATCCTATTTTGAGTCTCTCATAATTTTTCTAATATAGATTTATTATCAAAAGCTAAGGTAACAGTCAAGGATAATTGAACCCCTCTAGCATTTTCTGCTTTTCTGTCCCTTGGTAGATCCATATAACAAGTACAGTCAGGACCCCACAGGAACAAAAGCTCTGGCCATACTCTCAGTGCTGTGAGCTCTTTGTAAAATTGCTGTCACTGAGCATCTTCTTGCTTGAAGATAAAACACATTTCTAAAATAAAAAGAAAGCTTCAAAAAATATCAATTCTAGTTCAAATAAGGAAAGCATTTTTTACCCTGTCATTTTTCAATGCGGTTGTTCTAGCTATGGTTTATCTATGAGCTACTTTGTCACCCACATTGTGCCAGAGATTGTAGCTATGGTGGGAATATGAGTTTTAGTGGCATAAAGACTTAGCAGGGAGAAGGATGGCAGATTTAGGACAAATGAAAATGATACTTGTGAGTTACATTCACCAGTCCTTATGAAACAGTAAAATAATGCTGTCTCAGAGATTTCAATAGTGTCAGAAATCATCTAATTTTATAACTAAAATATTTTTAGTACAGTCTAAGGAAACTCCCTCAGGAGTCATACTCACACTATGTTTCTGTATCTTTTTTCATAAAGGGCTATATTTTGGGCCTAACTCAATCATCTGTAATATTTAAAGAAAAGACTTTTGGGTAAAGCTGAGTTTTTTCACAATGTTTATTTGCTAAACTGAAGAAAAGTCAAATTAAAATCAATGCTGATTCCTACTCTCCTGAAAGATAACACGCAGGCAATAAACTACTGTGTAAAATGGTACTGTCTAATGAACGTGGGGCTCTAATGGTTTTCAGTCTTTGTCAATATATCACACCCCTTTGGAGTTAACAAAGCAGAACCAAGGTCCTGAAATACAGTGCTAAAAGTTCGCTTGTCCTCCGCATATATCACCCCTGGAGGCAAACACAAGAAGTAAACTTGGAATTGACATTAAGCCAGTTCTACTCAAGGCTGCAAGTACTCCACAAGCCACTTTTATATATTGGAGATTTCTGGTGGGGACTGGAAAGTGAAAGTTTTTTTTATTGGAAATCAAAAGACAAAGAGGTGGAGACAGAAAGCAAGGAACATTATGCTGTTACCATATGACATGAGCACACACATACCAAACAGCTATTTGACGTCAGTCTGCGACTCCTACAAGCAGGTTGGTGAGAAACAGTACAGTGCTACAGAAGCAGTATAGCAGTGACTATCTGCATAAACTGAAGATATGTCATCTAGAAGGTAAAAAAATTAGAACTTTGCGCAAAGGTATGATCCTCTCTCACATATAAGAAAACAGGCCTATTTTTCTCTCCTTTTTACTGGAGTCAAAAAGTAATCTCAATAGAAATGATTCTTGGAAGAAAGACCATATCACTAGTACTTTCTATGGACAAATTTATATAAGGAGTCCTTTGACCGATAACTAAAAGAGAGCCATTTTCTACAAAGTTTTCAGTTGGTAGTTGGCTTTTGTGTTCCTTTTCTATAGATCATAGGTGTAACAGAGACTACATTTCTACTTTTACTTGCTACAACAATATATTTAGCACCTCAGAGCAAGAGAGAGTGAGTACAACCTGAAATGCAGAAGGACCTGTCTGTCATAAGGAAGCACTTTCTTCACCGAGAAAAAGTGAGAGTGACTGAACAATGGCTCAGATTGCTCTGAGAGGTTGCGGAGTCTTCTTCCTTGGATACATTCAGAAGTCATCTGGACCTAGTACCAGCTCTAGGTGGCCCTGCATGAGCAGGCAGGTTGGACCTGTTGACCTCCAGAGGTCCCTTCCAACTCAATCAGTGTGTAGGATTCTGTGACACTATAACAAGAAAAGGAGGGCATGTACCGATGGAGAACTAACTGCTGGTTGCTATTACTAACAGAAAAATGGAGCAGGAATAGAAGGCAGAGGAGACCAACACTGATCTGCTAGCTACTTTGAAGTCCTGTTTTGACTTAGCAAAGCCAGATTACAACTGGTTTCTAACCAGTACTTATCCTTGCTGAGTGAATTGTCACTCCTATGTCTCTGGCTAAATGCCATCGCTGTTTTCCTGCACAGAACAGTCCACCAGGAGTCATGACCTTTTGCAGAAGGATTAATTTGCAGCATGAAAATGCATGTGTTCCATTCTCTGTTTCAAGGGTCTGACTAACACTCTCTCCAGCTAGTCCTGCATCCCTTCCTGTCTGCAGGAAAATGTGGTGTGTCAGGCAGGCACTCCTGGCTTGGAGGGCTGTTTCATGGACTATTGAATTCCTCATGTTCTCGAGAAAGAAATAGTATGGTTGGAGAACTAACAGGATGCATAAACCCTGAGCCTTGTAAGTCTCTACACTTGCTGAGGTTAGTGATGCAGGAGAAAAAGCCAGAGCAAAATCTAACAGAAATGGGCTGAAAAATAACCATAACACTCCAAATAAAGCATAATTCTAATTTCCCACCTACTCATTTCCAGCCACATATCAGACACGGGTGTAGGATGTATTATGATTTTTTATCTGATCTGCCAAGTCAGGGTTTCATTTGTGAATGAAATATTTTACAGTACTGGGCCATGAACAGCCTGCACTTGTTTATGTTTTGAGTTGAACATGAGCAGTCCAATGGAAATTTCAAACACAAAGGTACTTACAGTATATAAGATTTCATGGAATGAAAGAGAAAAAATGTGCAAGATAGTGTCTTACAAACATAGTTATTCTGATGTAAAATCTTGAGATGGAACTGTCAGTATATCTTATAAAACAAAACAACAATAAAAAAACCCCTCAATAAAAGCCTGAGGGAACTGTTTAGCAAGTAGATTAGTGTGTCTACCATTCTTTTTCCCAAGCAGATTTCAAATCATTATAGAAATATCTAAAAATGACATAATAAAATTCCCATTATTTATTGTCAAATATACAATGAAAGTTGAAAGAAAAATATCTTCCCTTTCAAACTGAAATAATCTCTTAGCATGTGCCTCTCCCAGTGAGATTACTTATGGAAGTTTTTACAGACAGCAGCCTCAATTCCAGCATATTTGTCATATGTAATTATGGTTTCTTTCTGAAATTGCAAGAAAGAAAAACTGATTATTAGTTCAACATCAATCATCTTGACAATTACAAATATTTGCTCCATAGGGGACGTGGATGCATCATGTCATATTTATACGAAATATAAACTGTTAGCATTCTCTCTAGGTTTCTTGTTTACTTCTCCTGTATGAACATTTTACTAATTAAAAATAGAGGAATCGTGAATGTAATGTACATTCAGCACAAGTATGAGAATGGAAATGAGGCTACTAATTTCTCAGCTGTGAAATCACTGCAGTAATATTTCAATGACTTCAGTAAAAACTGGAAAAACTTAGAAAATCTGGAAATACTGCAGCATCTTAACTGCACTAAGGTATGGCAATGTAAAAATTAAGTCACTCAGAGAACCTTAGCTATACACAGGATAAGCAATACTAAAATTTTGAAGCGAGGAAAAAGTGGACTTACCATTATAATTTGGAATTGCAAACAAAATATATTTTTCTATCTAAAATATGACATTCATATTACATAAGGTCAAAGTAGATTTGCTAGGTGCTTCAAAAATGTATTCCCATCAGCTCACAGCTTATTTTCCTAGGTTTTTTTGTCATGTTTGGCTTGTGGTTAATGAAGGAGACCCTTAATTTTTTTTATCTTATCATAATGGCACTGCAGTAGAAACAAGTGCTGGTTGTACGTCACATTTGCCTGTATTAAAATACTCACATTACCTGAGTTATCCTTTTAATCTAATCTGCGAAAATTTCATTTTACAGCTTCTGAAAGTTCTGAAAGCTGAACTTTGATTTGCCCAAATTCACATTATTTATGAAGCAAAACATAGTGTACAAACCTCAGTATGAATGCAAGATTAGATTGCCCTTCTCAGGCTCTTTAGCAACCCTGCACACATAGCTTAACCAAATCTAGTATAGAGCTGAATTTTAAGCATATTTTCTCTTTTGAGAAGGTGATAAAAGTAAAACTTTTTTAAGTTTTCACTTTGCTATCACAGTCATGCATGGACTGCGTCTCAAGCTCTTCTAGAACTGCTGCAGTCTCATTTCTTACTGGGGCTCTGTCCTCATGGATCTCCTAGACTGGTATAGACAAACAAAACTAGGTCATTTGACATTAATTCTGATCTTCCAGACTATCTGAATACTCTTGAAACTATGAAATATAGTGGATTACAGTTACAGTTTTTCTGTGTTTGTCAACTGAGGGACTGAAAATAGTTAATATGCTCCATCTGGCTAAAAAGAAATCATGTATTTATGACTTTTAATATACAAATGTAACAATTATTTTTCTGTACTTAGCAATCAAAAAAGAAATAATACAGCATTTATGTACTTAACTGTGAATACTATACAGACTTTTAATATTTCTAATAGATGAAAGATTTTACTTCAAACGTAATATTGAATACCTTCACATTCTATGCCCACTCCTATATTTATGATAGAATTTTTGTTCCTTCAAAAGATTCCTCTGAGGCAACTTTAATGAGACAGTGTTCTTGTTAATGCTATCATGTGGAAATATTCCCAAAATACATGCAATGTACAAAATCTAAAAATAAACAGGATATTGTAAATTCTATTTGGTAGCTAAATATGTTAAAAGTTTTAAAACATCTGTCTTAAACTCCTTGTCCAATCCTCCTCCCTTTCCCTGGCTGCTTCCTCACACCATTTGGTAGACAGAAACAAAGAAAACATATGCCATCAGATGTGTGAGATGAAGTAAAAAATTTAGGCACATCAAGATGTTCTTTCTGTTTTGAGACACTGTCCTTATAGAAAGCCTCTGATTTTCCTAAATCTGCAGGAATCTGAACTGATATTTCTGAAGTAAAAACCAGACAAACACTAAAAAACCCAGAAACAAACCCTTGAGATGAAATCAGGAATCTCCTATGATAATGCCATAGAAACATTTTTGTACCACAGCATCAGTCTCAGGTGAATCATGAACTCAACATCAGTTTCAATCTCCACACTAATGCACACTCAGTCCTATACATCTTTCTCCAATTCTTTACCTCTTTTTTTGTACCAGGGCTACAACATATCTGAGCTAGGGATACAGGAATGTAAGCTGGATTTGTTTTATACTCCTACACACACCCATGCACAAACATAACCACCAACATGCAAACTGATTCTGCATAAGGTATAAGATAAGCTGATGCACTTAATGCATATGTATCCAACATTTTCCTATCTTTCAGATCAAGGGAAACGTCACAGGCAAATCTATGTAGGACTTAAACTTCAGGATTTCCATGTTGCCCACAGGTATAACAAAACTGGATAGATTCTGTGTACTTTTTTTACCAATTTTTAAATTTGTTTTTATTTTAAACTTTACTGAATTAAAGGGAATGTGGAAAAATATTTAAAATTATCTAGTTCAATTAATCAATTGAATATGTGAATTCACAAGAAACTACTCTTATCAGTTGCCAGAAGAAGTCATTGTCCAAAAAGATCACCAAAAATCAACACAGTCTTTTTTATTAATTAATCTGCTGAGTGAACTTAGAGTAAAGGTCCAATTAAACAGCTGTTGTCACAGAACATGACTTATGCCAAACACATGGAAATCTATAATCAAGACAGAAAGTAGGAGTATATCCACAAAGGCATCCAGTGTCTAACTTCTTGAATACCAGTTGGCACCAACTCTGCTAAAGTCCTTATTTTTTGTGTTCAGGATTCAGGTATGCTCCAAGCTCCTCCACACTGGCCTGGAGATAATCTGACCTTCTTCTGCCCCTGCACTTTCTATATTAAAGGTCAAAGAAGACAAGTAATAAAGGTGAGAAGCCAGGAAGGGTGGGATTGCTGCTGTCAGACTGGTTGTGTTAGAAGATCCTGCCTTGTGGTTATTCAGAGATGGCATAACAATGGGTGATCGAGAGGGAAATGATTTGGCATGGTTGAGCTCAAAAGCAAACCCAGATATTCAGAAGGGCTTTGTTATCTGTGAATCAGATAGCGGGGATAGAAAATGTATTGTCCATGAGAATAAAATAGTTTGCTGAGAAATTTAAAATCACACCAAACTGCCAGAAGAGCGACAATTTAAAAGACTTTAAGAATGGAAAAAAAACCAAGCAGACCTAAAGAAAGGGGGTATGGGGAAAATAGGAACAGTTCCAGGGACACACAGTGTTCTGTTATACTAATTGTTCTGCTTATTATGCTGTAAACACTCCATCAAATGTTCTCCATGGTTATCAAGCATATGTTTTGAATGCATTATGTGAAACAATTAGAAGCACATGCTTCCTTTCCTATTCACAGAAAAATGCCAATATCAATCTTATTGTCACAGTCTTGCCAGAGCTCTTCTCTGGCTGGACACTTACCATGCAGCTGCCTTGGACCCCAGCCCATTTTGACCTCTTCCTGTTAAGTTCCCCTTTGCTTTTTCAGGTTATAAGACTGGTGCCTTTTAAGCCTTCCTTTCACATTTTCTCTGCACAGCCTCTTGCCTATTACCCTATTACACAGAGACCCTGACCCCTGTAACTCCACTACACCATCTCTTTCTTCTGTATCTGCAGCAATGGGTGTATACTCATAATGTTTAAGGGAAGTCTGTATTCACAAGTCCAGGACAGCTCTAACAACAGGGACAGTGAGGTCTACCCCACCCAAACCTGACCATGGATTTCCATGGTAAAATCTTGCCTGAATTTATTATTTATTTTCCTCTTGCACTAAGCCGTGATGGCAGCAGTGCATATGTCAGCATCAATGCTACCACAGAAGAACTTGGAGTGCACATCAGACCCAAAAGCACCTCCTACCTTCACAGAGGCACTCTGGGGGGAAAGTAAGTCTGGCCAGGTAAAAGGCATTAGAACAGACACTGACACAGGTTAACAAAGAGGGGAAAAACCTATATACAAAATGGAGTTTACCATTTATTAGGTGTTCGATTTACTTTTCTGCTAGCAGCAGGTTTTCTCACAGAAGACCTCATAAAAGGATACATGAGAAAACACTGAAACCCACTTACATGTGACCCCAAGTTCATTTAGTCTTTATGCTCTTTATGCTCCAACATTTGTTGTTCCAAAGTATTCCTCCATGGAAAGGCAATCTAGAACAAATGTTCCTTTCGATACTAATCTGATGTGGAAATATAAAATGCCCATATATAGAAAACATAGACTTGAAGAGAATTCAAAATAGCTTTTCCGAAATTTAAATATTTCAGTCACTTTTTTTCCCCAGAGTTCGGAAATTTTTTACTTCTGATGTTGGACATGGGAAAAAGAGGTGTTTCTGATTTTCACAGGGGACAAAAAGCTCTGCTTTCATCTTCCAGTATAGAAAATAATGATATAGGGAAGAAAACATCAAAAGAAGGGTTAAAACACTCTCCTTGCTTCTGTAATAACCAGTTGCTCGCCAGACTATTGTGCAATCACAGGAATGTCTGACAACTCAACTCCCATCCATGGGCAGCCGCACAAAGATGGCTGGCAGAGAAGAGGGAAAGGAGACTGAGCAGCAAGGAGACTGTGTAGATTCATTCTTTTTCAATACGGTAGACCAAGCTTTTAAGAAAAATGTTGTAACTTGTACTTCAATTTCTGACACTTCTAATTTCTACAGCACAGGAATTTGGAAAAGAATATGAAACAATTGTAGTATCGCACTAGAATTAATAAAAACACTTTTTTTGAAATTTTATTGCTTGTTTGTGTAATATATGCCTCTCAACGCTACTGTCAGAGACAGAAAATCAGTGAGCTCTGGACTTACTTATTTTCTTAATGTCTTAATAATTTGGAAATTCCTTTTCTAGTGCCACTTTTCCTTTTTGAGTAAAAATTACCTCCACTTTCATTTAAAAACAAACAGGAAAACAAACAACCTCCCTGTAGTGGTTTTGACCCTGGACAGATTTTAAACACTTACTGAAAATATCTTTTCCCCCCTCCTCCCCACTCTGCTCTTCTCAGAGGAGAGAAAAAAACCCAAACAGTCAGAGAATTCCTGAGTAAAGATAAGAACTGGGAGATTCACTTGCTAACTAATTTTCACAGGTAAACAGATTCTAAGTGAATAGAACTTAAATTTATTGCCAACAAACTTAATCTAAAAGCTAAATTTACTGCTAACAGAATACGAACTAAAGAGTAAAAGAATAAAACAGTCTTAAAACATAACACCTTCTCTCCACTCCCCTCTTCCCTCCATGTTCTCAGTCCTCCCCTCAGCAGCACAGGGAGACAGGAAAGGGGGGGAAGTCACAACCAGTGACTGCTTCTGCCACTGTTAAAATCCATCTCTTAGACAGGAACTCTTCCCAGTTCACTGTCCTGGGATGTCACTCGTCCATCGGGCACAGAGGTCTCTCTCCCTCTGTGCATCCTGATGTTCTCCATGGGCTGCAAGGGGACAACTTGCTTAACCATGGTCATCACCACGTTTACAGGGGGTAATGGCTTTGAGTCCTTCCTCTGTTTCCTGCGGGGAAACAGTCCTTGATGGACCTCTCTGGTGTGGGTCCTACCCTCGGGCCACAGTTCTTCCATAATCTTCTGTCCCTTGGATCATGAATGAGCTGCATCAGTGTGGATCCCCCCACAGGACCACAAGTCCTATCTGGGACAACTTACTCCAGCCTAAGTTTGTCTCTCCATGGGCCGCAGGTCTCCAGCAAGACTGTTTCATCTTAGGGGTCACAGCCTCCTCATGCACTCCTCTGCTCTGGCATGGGTTCCTTCATAAGCTGCAGAGGGGGATCTCTGTTCCCCAACAGTTTTCCACAGGCAGCGGGGTCTCGGCTTTCAGTCTTTCCCCTGCTACACTTGACCTTGGAGTCCACATCGCTGTCTCATGTTCTCCTCTGCTCTGTTCTCCAGGTGAAATTTCTTCTGCCACACAGGCTTCTCTTCCTGTGTTCTTAAATATGTTATCACAGAAGCAAATATCATTGGCTAGTAGTAGGAAGTCCATCCTGGAGCTGGCTATCATTGGCCTTTTCATAGAGTAGGAAAAACTTCTAGTAAAATTATCTCTATGGCCCCCTATTACCAAAAATTCAGCCACTTGAACCTATGACACCACCCCCCCCAAAAACAAACAAACAAAAAAATCAAAACCAAACCAAAACAAAAACTCCACCGAAAAAACCCAACCAAACAAAACAAAACCCACAAAACCAAACAAACAAAAAAACAAACAAAAACAAAACCAAACAAAAAAACGCAAACATACCAATTTGGGATCTTAGTTTGAACTTTAAACTTTTAAATAAATAAAAGTATATATTGTAGAGAAGTGAGCAAGAAAAAATACTTTCTTCCCAGCAGAAAAAAATGAGTGGTAAAAGCACAGTCAGACAAATCAGAAGTAGTACTCTTAATTTTGAGGTTCTTGTCTTTGTCATGACTCATCTACAAACAAATAATATCTTTTCTCCAAAGAAAAAATTACTGTGCTAATATGAATATTATTTAAAATGTACAATTTTTGACAAATTAGTTCCTCAAAATCATATTTTTACTGAGGGTTATTACAATTATAGTTTCAATATTGTTGGAGAATTTAAATAATGTGGTTAAGACTATTAGATGATTCTATCAAACAGGGATTGTTAACAAAATTGAAAGGTAAAGAATTTTTTTTTTTACATATAACATATATTTTTTTGTTGATTTACATTTCTCTTTAAACCTTATACGATAAGTTGAACAATCACTTTTATTATTTTTGGCAAACCCTTCAGTAAAATCCATTTCATTTAGACTAGGTTTTACAGAAATCATCAACAATTATAGGAAAAGAAACTTCTTGAATGCTGAAATAATTTTTAATATTGAAGCAGGACAACAGCATATATCCCAGTTTTTGAGAAAAGAGAACATAATTTAAAAATTCACCTCTTCCACGCATGATAGTGTGACAGAATGAAAAAGATTTGACACAAAGAGGACACACAGAAAAATCCCTTCCACTACAGCAAGCATATCCATATAATTCATTTATTTTATTTTTATTTTTTCCTCCTTTCTGTGGATGGGAACATAAAATTCATCACTACAACAACCTCCACGCTCTGTGGGAGCTAAGCCAGGCACACACATGGGAGCCTGGCTGATGGAGTTTTTTAAGAGGCTCCGGTAACCCCCTCCCCCTCCAAGCCGTTTGCAGACATCTCTCACTCCCAGCAACGTTTCAGGTTCTCATGCTAATACGATGGTTTTACAACCCAGGTCAAAAACAAACACCACTGTAAGGTAAAACATGTGCAGATAATCTTCCCAAGGATGCCAAGGCAATGGAAGGATTAAAAAAAGGTTGATTTCATACGCAAGGACCTTTTTTTTACGATGTAGCACATTGGACCTTCAGGGGCAAAAGGCAATGCTCCATCTTCTCCAAGCTTTCTTGTATCTTCTCTCTCCTCCCTCGCCCTCTCTGGCCCAAGGGGGACTTGTACATGTCTCCAAACGCATTCTCTTTCTGCATACCACAGAGAGAGATAGCTGCTCACAACTTCTCCCTTCAACTTTGTCTGAAGTGCAGAAGGAGGGGAAGAAAAAAAATATAACCTGTTTGAAAAGGCTTTTTGCAGTTTTTCTAAGTAAAACAAGTTCTTCCATTACATATGCTTGCACGATTGCACCTATCCCTACAACCATAAAATGAAATAGTTTAAAAAAAATTATTTCCAGTATTTATCACTAGGGAAAGCATTTATAGGGGAAGTAGGATACAGTTTCTGAGTTTCTTCTAGAATTTCTCTATTTCAGTGCCCATTCCAGCACTGACATGGGGAGCAGTTTTACTGACACTTATGCTGGATGATCCACAAAGCTTACAAGCAGTGCTTCTGTTGGAAAAATAAATAAAACAGTAAACTGAAATAGACAAAAGTATGTAATTTTTTTCTGTAAGCTTCAGCTCTTGCTTTACACTGAAGATAATGTCATCATTAAATGTAGGTTTGAAGCTTGGGTGAAGACAATGGAAGTTAAAGGCTCTCAGTACTTTGCAGGACAACACTGCATAATATTACAACCAAACATGAATTTTTCCTTTAATTCATATAACACTTTATGCCAATGTCAACATTACAAAGTGGCCTTTTCTAAGATGAAAAGTTGTTTCCATGGAATGCAAACCGAACAAATTCTGCATATCCTATCACATCACTACATTGAAACTCTTCTGCTTCTTTGGATCAATCCAAACACACTGATTTGTGACAAGATCTGTTTTGAAAAGGTCCAGAATGAGTAATGCAATTGCAGTGCTTTTCTTCCACTGGCAAGCACTTAAATAACTGCACTACTGATGTGCAAAGCTCATCTCAAAAGAAGAAAAGTTTGCAGACATTGGTCTGAATACTTTTCTAAGCACTGCTCTTGAGCTTCTGCTTCAAGAACTATCAGAGACTGTAAATTTTTTTTTTTTTTTTCAGTTTAGTTTGTCAAACTGTAAAAAGAAGGACCGGGATTTCAAGTAATTAGACCATTATAGTGATAAAAAACCTACATAGCCAATATGACTTAAAGAAAGCAGTAAAAAGGGCGTCCAAATGTATTGCAAACCACCTCTTAGTACACCAGTTTACTGCAGTATTAACAGAAAGGCACAGATTGTTCTGATTATTTTTTTGTTGCAGAGAGAAAATAAAGCCAATGATACTGAACTGTGAATATGTCAGCTATGGAGCAGAATGTTGTGGAAGACTGGTTGTCTAACATATCATATGCAAAACACTGCAAAAAAGAGTTACCCTGACCACAACCAGAAGAGCATTCAGCATCTGCAATCACTGATTTTGCACAGCTCTCCAAGCATGACTCTACCTTTATCTTCAATGGAATGCAGGCTGAAAAATCGTGGCAGTCAGGTGAAGTCCCTGATTGCTGGAAAAAGGGAAAGATAACCCCCATTTTTGAAAAGGGGAAAGTGAAAGATCCAGGGAACTACAAACCAGTTATTTATATCCCTGTGCCAGGCAAAATCGTGGAACAGAGTCTCCTGAAAGTCACAGGAGCTTATTGGAGAATCATGACAATAAGTGCAACTTTTAAGTCTAAAATGTTATACATTTTGAGTGCAATATTTATATGTAGATTATGTAATGTTTTCAGGAGGCCATTATCATCATGTCATTTAAAGTACTTGCAGAGGGAATGCATAGGATTTAGCAAAGCGTGGCGTGCTTCGCCCCCACAAGTTCCTGTGGTTGACCATGGAGCATTCTCCAGCCTTTGAAACATCCTACAGAAGCAAGTATTTAGGTAAGAAAGCCAGGCAGCAGTTAGGAAGTTCCATCATATCTATATTTACTCTTGTTCCCAGCAGCCAGGTCCAGGCAGCCAGAGATATTTAAGAATGTACCTTTCTCCACAGTCAACGCTAGGTAGGTACAAAGCATCTTGAAATATCTGAGTCTTGGCCCAGTCAACCAAATCTGGACCAGTGCACTGGAGAGACCATTTTTTAAATGCTGCAGGTGCATGCATTTCATTTCCACACTGCCTCATATCCCAACTTCATATCACAAGGCTTGATGGTTGTATCTGCCAAGCTCTATGTTGTGGCCGTGAGGACTCATTGCTGATACCTCAGACAAACAGGAAAATATTTTTTGGTTCTTGTGTTTTGAGAGTAGTTTATTACACATTTAGAAAACATACATTTTCATTCTACTAATTAGCAGTCAGTGTTCACCATTTAAAGACCTCATGCTCAGAGGGAACTCAGAACTGATGTCTCCTCACTTTAAATCTGCTCCTGGAGCTTGCATATGGAAGGGAAAACCCTGTGTTGTGATCTTAACAAGCTCATAAACATGTCTAAGGTTGACTGTAATTTATCTTGATTTAGCAAGTCAACTAGAATAAAGTGTTTAAAATAACTGCTAAGTTGTCCTTCAATTTCCAAAGGGCAATTTTGGTTCCAAAAAGTAGTGGAAATTTTAAAGAAATATTAGCACAATAGGTTTTTCACTAGAAATCATCACTTTTAGTGGCAAAAAAAAAAAATAATAAAAAAATGATTGCATACAAACTTAAACACTAGCATATGTCAAATTCACATGCATTTCCATGTAAATTTCATTCCATGCATTTCCATGATTTACAGATCATAGAAAAAACTGTAAGTAATGGCCAGTCTCTTCGCGAACGAAGAACCGGGGAAGGTCTTTCCACCTTCCAGCCTGCGCATTGGATTTTTTAGGTGAGACACAGTGTGCGCAGAACTGAGCCCACCCTTTAATCCTGAGGTTCATCTGCTGGGGCCAAGCACGCTTGGACGGTGGCAGCGAGGTCCTCAGGACGTAGATGGATTGCCTTACAGGGCTAACGAGCTCCATCTGCCCGGGGAGGGGCCCCGACCGGGAATTCAAACACCATTAACCTTCATTCCTTTGGTATCGTATTTTGCTTGTAGTAAAATTCTTTAATACAGTATTGTCTCTATAATTCTAAATAGTAAAATGCCTGAAGTCAGGCACTAAAAAAAATCTTGAGCTTTTATTTTTCTAGATGTTTAAATTCATAATATAGGAAGACGAAGCACAGAAATGTGAAAATGGGTAAGCATTTCTATGTAGATGAAATTAATGCAAAACATTCTTATTAAATGGCTGAGGATGGCTTAGTTACCTGCCCAATCCACTACATGGGAAAGCTGGCAATATGCTTTTATTATCCATATTTATACACCATCTTGATATATTGAAATGTATAAGTTATACTGGAGTTTCAACTGGACCAAGCAGCTCTAGGATAAAGCCTATATTAATAATCAGTATCAATTGTTTGGGAAATATGTGGGAGACAGGGTGTGTAAAGAAGTGCTCAGTTTCCCCAGGTTTTAGGGCTGTCTAGATTTTAAGAACTGTGAAAAGAACAAGGAAACACCCTTCTCTGTAGTTTCGAGAAAAATCTTTGTTCAAAGCTTTGTTCAAATCTTCCAGTGGTTTCCAAACTGGGAACAAAGCAAGCACTTGCATTTTCAAGGCACGGTTTGCTACATTTTTTGCCACAATGAACAGAAAAGACACAGAATTACCGTAGCAGCTTTAGTGAACTCCGGATTTCATTGCACCTTTCCAGGCTCATTAGTTCAGCTAACAGATTCTACTTGTTAAGAGACTCTGTGGGTAGCAGCAGCAGCAGCAGCAGACAGTGACACAAAACCAGAGGTACCTGCAGAGACCATGGTTCAGGCAGTCTCCTGGGCTGGAGATGACACTGTAAACCCTGGTAACAGAATGTTCCATTTATTTTCAATTTATTCACATTTCATTATGATTTTCTTTCACACATAGGCCAACTTCACACCTCTCAGGCTTGCCTTTTGCACCTCAAAGGAAACTGAAGAATTATCAGTCATACGCTGCTTCTACTTGCATTCCTTTAACCCCCATTGATGCAGGGTCATATAGCTGTGAGGAGAAAAAGATGCCCTTCATGTTAGCATCCCTCTGTCGAAGATATTTCATTCGTTGTTATATTTAGTCATTTTGAGCAGTAATAGAAACTGAAATTTTGCCTCCTGGAATACAGTGGCTTAAACATTTTAAATTTTTTTTGCTGGAGGGTGATGCTAACACTTTTGTGCCTTTTTTCCCTCTTCTTCTCCTAGTCCAGTATCCATTTCCTGCTATACTGCGTAATGAACATGAAAGGTATTTTTGACAACCAACAAAACCTCCAAGTTCAACAATGAAGGCAGCAATAGATGCATAGCATTTTTTTTTGCTCTTCTACTGAACATGAAATCTGGTTGACTAAAGGAGATGTACTTAATAACTTCCCAGCGTGGTACAAGGTCAAAATGTGTGCGAAAGATGTGAGGATGTAGCAGAGTCACCTACTCAAACTTTATCACAGTACAGGCTTCCCTTAAAGAATTAGAGAGTCACAAAATCGTGGAATGGTTTGGGTTGGAAGGAACCTTGAGGATCATTTACTTCCAATCTCCCTGCCATGGGCAGGGGCATCTTCCACTAGACCATGTTACTCAAAGCTCCATCCAGCCTGGCCTTGAACACTTCCAGGGATATGCCATCCACAAGTTCTCCAGGCAACCTGTTTCAATGCCTCACTAAATACTGAAAGAAATCTAATCTAAATCTAAATCTTCAGTTTGAAGCCATGCTTGCCTATCACTACATGCTCTTTTAAAAAGTCCCTGTGGAAAATCACCAGACCAAGTTTTTCCAAAACTGGATCAGTTAGCAACTTGAGCAAGCCTTTGCTTTGATGGTGCACTGGGAAAAAAGTTTCAGCATCTCCGGACAGTAAAAGTGCCTAGAGAATATGCTTCTGTATTAATAGTTCTTGTTCTTCCTTGGGCATCTGTGTCAGAGACAGAGAGCACAAACTTTTTGTGTTCCTTGAGCTAGCTCACCTAGGAGCAGCAAAACAGATACAATATCACTCATCAAAAAAAAAAAAAAAAATTACTTCCACACACCTTCTCTGCATTCTCAGCACTAGCTGCTATGGAGAAATTTAGGCTGCTCCTCCTCATGGAGAGTCGTTGAAAATACACTGTACTACAAGAACTGCACATTCTTCTCCCCATGTAACAGCTGACAAGATGTCACAGTTTGGGGGATGGTATCACAATTTCATGTCCATTTGTATGCTATAAAACAGCACTGCTGAGTAAGAAAGGAGAATGCAAGTGTACAACTTAGATAAAAACCTTTTCATGGGAAAACAACACTGGACAATCCACAGTTGCTTTTGCAATGCAATATTTTCTTACCAACTTCCTCCCAAAAAACTGAAACAAACGCTGTTGATACAGGTTGCGTTACATAATCAGAACTTGTCAGTTTGTTGTCCCCCACTGTCTGTGGCTATTGCCTTTTCTCATGACTGAGAGAGAATTAATGACCCACCACCTGGATTTCCAGGACATGTCATTCAAGAAATTGGATCCATTCCTTTCACTGCCAATGAAACTGGAGCAAACCATGTAGACCAAGCCTGGAAGGGAAAATACAAGCCCAGACATTTCTAAACATCTCATTAGCCATCACTGCATCACTGTAAGCAGATATGTCTCTGTGCTTACAGTATCCAGTTTGTAACCTCGATATGAAGACATCTCCTAGCTCATAGGTATATTGTGGAATTTAATACACTAACGATACAAATTGTGATGTTGGTCCTTACATTCATTTCATTTAGCAAGGCTGAGATAAAATCAACATAATTAAATTTTATACCTGTGCACAAATCTCATATTGTGTGTAACAAACAGTATAGCAGTGATGACTGGCAATCTTCATACTTTTTTCAAGTGCTTATCTTTATGGTATCTGAAAATATTGCTCAGAAATACATCTTAGAGCCTTCCTTTTTGCTCTCATTTTATACCTTTTAAACCACAGGACATAGCTCATCTGATTTGTATGCTTTTGGCTTGTTTTTGTGAGAAAATGAGCTGTATGAAAAAATGACAATCAAAAACTGCTAGCTCCACATGCTGTTTTCAGAGTGAAAAGGCACATGGCCAGTCTGATCTCCAACTGAACTGAATTTCATAGTAATATTTTTCCCTCTCTGGGGTATTTGCTACTCACTTGCATGAGTTTTCTTCTTGACTGACAGTTTCAATTTTAAAGCTGAAAATCCCTCTCAGGAAAAACCTCCATAGAGATTTTAAATATCAGGATAAAGACCTTGAATCAGCCAGCATTTTCAAACTTTGAAGGAGTGTATAGATCAGAACAATGTAACAATGTGGCGATTCTTTTGTGTGTGTGTGTGTGTGTGAGAGAGAGAGAGAGAGAAAAAAATGGGTTTCTCTCTTTGAAACTACTCAGACTATTTTCAGCAGGTTAGTGCTCATTCCTAGGCATAGAGAATCCATCTAATCAGTTCTTAAGGTCAGGAAAATATGTGTTAGTATGTCCTGCACTGTGCTCCAAAGAATAGCAAGTAGACCTCTGTTTTGTCCTTTTGTTTTTTTAATTGCTTGTATTGTTATTTGGAGGACAGAGTCCTGAGTAACTGTTTCAGATTTTCCCCCTGTGATATCATAGATTCATTTAGTTTGGAAAAGATCTTTGGGATCATTGAATCTAATTGTTAACCTAGCACTGCCAAGTCCATCACTAAACTGTGTCCCCAAGTGCCACATCCACATGTCTTTTAAATATCTCCAGGGTTGGTGACTTAATCATTTCACAGGGCAGTACTGAAGAGAAATGAAGCAAGATGGTGGTAAGACTGCTCTATGGCGGAAAACAAGCTTTCCTTTTATATTCTAATCAGTCAACATTCACTGACCATGTAGGTTGAATTATTGTGTCAAGTACATCCATACAGTATGTATGGATATATTAACTCGTTTCTATTACCTAAAATGTTGACATGCGCATGACTAACCCCCCAAAATCTGATCACAAAAACTTATTGCTTGGCTCAGCCTAAAAACCTAAATCCTTTGTTACTTTGGGATTAGTTGTTCGTGTACACACATGAACAGTCACATGCCAACCACAAGGCAAGTGATGTTGCAAATGCGTTGTTAAACTACAGGCATTAAATCGTAATGAGAAACAGAATATCTCAAAAAGGGCTGTCACATTGCTCAGATCAAAGTTGGATCCCATACTTCTAATCCCAAAGTGGAGGCAGAAAGTTTCTTTCTTTGCCCAACATACCATATCATTACTGCTTCATGGACATACTGAGAACTGTCTGAGGACATGTCATTTCAAATGATCACTTCTCATTTGAAGAAAGAGAAAAAGTGGTTGCTGTTTTTATTGTAATCAATTTTCTGCCAATTGGAGTTAGTCCATGAAAACAATGGCTTCTTCTAACAACAAACAAAAAAATGATAATAGCTAAATTAATAAAAAACAGGACTAAAATAGGAACTCTCTTTCCTGCTGCTACAACCACATTTCTAAACTGGATATATCTGAAATGTAACTATCATGCATCCACTTTACCATGTGTTTTCATTCTGACAGGTCAGTAGTTTGGCAGTGACCACAATTCCTTGCACTTCTCTTAAGCTTTACATCTGTATGGTATTATTTTCAAGATGAAATAACGAAGTAGGAGGCATTCAAGTATCTGGTGCAAAACTGTCAATTTTTACTTCACAGAGCTACCACTCATTTCAGGAAACAGAAAAGAATGATTTTGCTTTATAAATCTTAATGGTTGCAATTATTATCTTGAGCTCGTGCAGTCTTAGCAAGTTATTTACAGTGAGACACTGTTCTTAAAAATTCTCTTTTGTGTCCTGAAGTTTGCAAGCAAGCAAATAATTGTCGCAATCCTATCTCTGCTTTGATAGAATTGTAAGAGTAAATGGGGTTAAATTCTGCCTTAGCCAAAATCTCCTTAATACTCTGTACTTGCTCTTCTATTCATACGATAGGTGGACAGTGACCCTGTCTTTCACTGTGAAAAACATCTTCTATTTATTGCTTTGATATCTTTTAAAAATCACAAGTGTTCTTGATGAACACACTGGTTAAAAAAAAAAAAAAAAGGAAGGAAGGAACCAAAGTAATTCAAACTTCATCTTAGAGAAAAAGCAAGCCCAAAACACAATGCTTATCAAATTACCACAGTTACAATGCAAATATGTAGATATCTATAAAAGTATCACTAAGAGAAAATTTTCCTACACTGATTTATAAATCTCTCAGATTGTAACTACAGTGGTTATGTTCTCTATGACAATTAAGGGATAAGGAAATGGTAGTAGAGCTGGACAGAATGAGATACCTTCTACACCTATGATGAAAGTCTCCCAAATGTCACAAGGAGCTTGCTATACCAACCCACTTTGACTTATCTGGGGTTTGGCAAGCTGGAAATCTGAGGATTTTCCTATGGGCTGCATTTAGGAAAGAAAATTACAACATCCCAGACTGCAAAAAATTGTTTGAAAGCTCAATGAAAATATAAACAATGATTTTTCAGAAATTCCAAGAATAAAAGCTATGAACTACTAGAACAAGATTCAAGGTGAAACATTAATTTTTGTCACTTGATGTCTCCAGAGGAAAACTAGTTACTTTTCCCTAGAATAGCTTTTAATCTGATATAATTTAGTGGTAAAATAAACTAAAAATTCTCTTTTATTAGAGATATTAGACTAGATATTGCATCCAGTTCTCATTGGTTTGTCATAATCTAAGGATTTCTAAAGGTAGAATACCCCCTGATGCCTTCTGAGATGCAACAGCTCTCACCACTCAGGCAGCACTTAGGTGCAAATATCTAGCACCAATGCACAGCTTCATGGTGCATCAGGAAAACTGAACTATCATTAAGACTATTCAGAATTCTGTAGAAAAAATGACTGACAACCAGATTCCAGCAACTGAAAAACTCGCTAGTCTCAGAAATCCAGGTTAAAAATAAGAAGATGACTTTTGGAAGGTGTTGACTAGGAGTGTATGGCAGAATCTAATTCTAAAGCTCTGAATCTTTACCCTTTCTGGTCAATTTATGAGACTCCATTTAAGGCAAGGGAATAAGAGGGGAGTTTGTTGTGTTTTGTGGTTTTTTTTTTCTTTTAACATTCATAAAACTGTTGAAACTATTATTTTCATCTAACTGTGCTTATTTTTATCTGACATCTGTAACTCGGGGAATCAGTGTATTGTTTTTCTTCTTACCTTTTAATTTTTAAATTGCAAGTTCCCTGGCATTTGATAATAGTAAAAAAGCAGAAATGGAAGAGTCAATGGGGCAAGTGACAGAAATTTTACTGATGGTGACAAGTTTATCTTGTACATAAAAATGGTTTGAAAGTTCTCAGTTACCTGAAAGAGCTCAATCAGCATTCAGTGGTTGCAATCCCAACAGACACAGAAACCTGAAGCAGTGAGACTATTAGTCCCCAACACTAAATACAGCATATTAGAGCATTGACTAGTGATAGTTCAGTGTAATAGTTCAACAGTTGCAGAAACATTTTCAAATCTGATGAGTTTGTTAGCTTACAATACAGTGGGCAACTAGATTTTTTGTTATTGCTACAGCACTAATAATGCTCATCATGAACAGACATTGATAGGCTATTTACACTTTGAATGCTAAATGTCATCCTTTATGTGGAAAATGTTCACATTTTGGTAAGGTAGAAATGCGTACAGAGTACAGAGTGGGGTCAAACTGATGACTTCTTTAGTTAAGCCACCACCAGTCCGTCACATGGACACATGGAACTCCTGCCTATCTCTGACTGTGCAAGTGGATATGGATGCACTAGTTTCTAAAGGGCTTTGTCATAGGCAATCATCAAGACTTTGTTCCATAGGATCATACACTGGAAGTATGGCCAGCTCTTGCTTTGAAGGCAAGCTCAACTTTCTTTTTCATGGGGTAAGGTTAACATGGTTTTGATTAAGTTGCCATTTAAAAATTAAGCTTCATAAAAGACCCTTGTTTATTCCAGTACAAGTCTGAATCTGACATATGTATGGTGAACTCCTTCTAGCACTCAAATGTAGCTAGATTCTATGCTGGTATTATTAAATTCGCCTTCCATTTTCAATGTTGTTGATCTTAAAAGACATTGATTATCGCTGTCAAGGTTGTCTAATAAGAAATTGACCAGTGTAAACCAGTAATTCAATCTCCTTAAGATGGAAGTCTCTCTTAGGAACTTTAATAGAAGTTACTCCAATACTAATAAATAAGTCAGCACACATTTGTAACAATGTAATTAGATACAATTCATGATTCAGAGGCATAATGTAAAGTTTGTCACCAATTTCTTTTTAATGAAAGACTGTCTGTTCTTTATAACCTAGGTACTGAAGTAGAAATCTATCTCCACCTTTCTGAATATATCACCTTTTAAGTGTGTACTTATACCCGCACAGACACGTCTTTAACGGGGTAATTATGTCAAATGCACATAAAAAGAAAGAAATTTGTCATGTTATCAGATAAATATATAAACTATTAAATAAAATCCAGTAAATAGTAATGGACCTTAAAAAAAAAATCTGGAAGTACAAAATATAAAGGCTAGTACCTATAAAGAGACCTTATTAAATGTTTTATTTGTTTAAAACAATTGTAACCAGTTCTACCAGTCTAAAGGAAAACAAGACCAAATGTATAAAAGGGGACGTATTTGTTCTATTCAAGTGGTTCAGGGTGTAAAACATTTGAGGTCTGGAAGGGAGAAAATTGGTCTTAATTAATCTACATTCTAATATTTTAGGTGTCCTGTTCTGTAGATGGCTGATTGAGAGCCAAGATTATAACTTATGCCAGAAGTATAGATGTATAGTCTTGGGGATACTATTTCAAAAAATATCACCATGTTTTCTATAGATTATACATTTAAATTTTGTATCCTTCCTGTGGCTATTTTCAGTTTCTGAAAGGCTTAGAGTTACCTTGAACTCTAGGGAAACTAAAGGTTTGAGCATATTTTTCTACTTGGAGTTTCATTTTTTCCTTCTACAACTTTATGGTTCATTGGGGAATGAGTGGCAAGGCAAGTAGTTTAAATGTCCTAGCATTTGAACTAAGCAGATCAGTAAATGCCTAAACTGTCAAGCATGACTACTATTCTTTATAAATAAAATATCTCAGTGTTTGAAAGGACTGCTATTCAGCACTCACAGGTTATTCTCTCCCCATATACACAGGTTTGCTTAAGCAGGGAAGGGACAACACAGTGTTCCACCATGTGAATGAGACTGCTACTGCGTAGGAAACACTGAGCAAAAACAAGACAAGCTGTCCCGTTTTTAGTAGGATGAATAATTCATCCCAGGGGTTAGTTTGGGGCAGGTTCTATGCTGTATATTCACACTCCACCATTCTGCACCCTAACTGCCTGATGTACACAAGAACACTGCAGCCCATGGACAATGAAAAATGTAATATACATTTTTCAACCGCAGGTGCATTACCCTATAGATGGACACCCTATAGTGGTGTCTCTCACCAACACAACCCCTTTAATTGAAGGGTTGGCTCATAAGGAGTTGCATTCACGGATGACAGAGAGCCAGGAGACAGTCAAAGGGACTCAGAAGAACCCGTGGTGATAAGCATAATGTGTGAACCTAAATGAAGGAGAAAAGTTCAAAGGATGAAAGAAGTCCTAGCTAAGATTTCTATAGAATAGTAATTGCTGAAATGTCTATTTGAAGAATACATTCCTCACACAGAAGATGTCAACAAGGTTCATGTAGCCCTTGCAACCTTATCCCAAAGCAAACAGAAGGATCTATTATTTTTCTTTGTTTTGCGATGTTCACAGATATTTATGTAGCAAGAACTGCTATCATCACAAAAAATACCTCCTACATGGCATAATACACAGACTTTTTTGAAGACTATTGATGGTAGAAGTGTTTCATTCTTGCCCACATATTTGTGTATAGTGAAAGAACATATGTTATCATATTTGAAGAGCTGAAACATCCCATTGTTTACTCTATGCATTGTAATTCCTAACAAAATATAAGAAATCCAAAATTTGCAATGTACTCCGTTATTCAGATAATTATGTATGATTTTGCTATAGTTAGGGTACCTATAAAATGAGCAAGGCACAGATTTAATTTTAGTATCATACCATGGATCCTGTATAAAATGCCAATATTTGGGATGATTAAATATTATTTAAGTTGAAAACTCTGTCTCTAAAACATAATTTAAAAAATAATTTATTACATCTAAAGTAAATTTAGAAAGAATATTTCTAAACTTTGGTTAAATACCTTCTATTTTTTATTAAATTCTATGTTATCTAAAAAATACACATCTCTAAGATGTGTTTCTGCACACCCTGTGTGAATATTATAGTACCTATAGTAAAATAGAAATTTACATATGTGCTTAAATTAAAGGTATACACTTTGCTGATATCTAAGTAGGGTAGTTACTTACCAAATAAATAATAAAACTCAAGCAGGGTCTTATGATCCCGTGATAGGAGACTGTAAGGTACTTTCTTCTTAGCAAAGAGACAGGCATATACTCTTTGTGTGATCCTGCCAGGATCACACAAAAACACGGGCAAGAAGAAGGAAGCAAATTAGGCTCCAAATAAGGCCTCACAACCACTACTTTCCAATTCAATAGTTATTTCTTATGTCTCAGATGACCCAGGTCATTGATTTCAGGGCTTTTTTTCACACTCGCAATTATTTTAAAAAAATACCTAGCTAGATGAAAACACTTGGTACTGTTAATTGCAGTTTAGTTTTCTTAATGATCTCATTTCTTGAGTCATATAATAAACTGAAGAGAGGGAGCTTTTTTTACATATAATCTGCAAGCATGGTATTGTTGCTGACAGGTAAGTGAATAGTGTTTTTACAGCATGCATTTTAGATACTGGCAATGCTAAGACCTAGACTGCATCTTCATAAAATTGTGATTCCTTATAAAGCCAGTATGTTTTTACACATGTAAAGATTATATGTGTAATATATCTATCCCTTTACTTACTACTTTTTGAGTGTTCAGCATCTGTGACCAGAATTTTGTCTTGAATTTCATCTCTGATATAGGAGGAGCAGCTTCAAGCAACCCTAAGGACACTTGAGCCGGCACTCTACAGTGAGGCTCTCCATACACAAAGACAGCTCATGGCAACATCCTTTCCACCAGCCACCTGAGCTCTTGGGTGTGTGTAAAAGGAGGAGCAGTGTCATGACTGGTTACAATTGACTAGCATCTTAAATAATCCAAGTGATATAGAACTTCTGTCAGGCTCTTTCTACTTATTCTGGGGATCAAAGGAGCACAGTATTGCTCAGGGCTACATTTTAAATTGTATTTAGATACTGTAAGATTCAAATGGGTGCTTAGTGAGGCTGATAATATGCTGTTGGTTGCTGAAAACCCAGGTGTTTCTGTCTTTCAAACAAGTAAAATGGTGAGCAACTATGAAAACTCACCGATGTCCATTATGTTCAGACAATCAGTCAAAAAGTTAACAAGCTAAGAGACACTTGTAAATAGAAAAGTATGAAATTTGTTTGCTTAAGCTGGCAGTTATAACAGACATTTCTGAATCAGATGCTAAAGGCAACCATCTTGCTGAAATGTGTTGTCGTGTATGGCAGGAGCAGCATGACAGACTTGAAGAGGGAAATCCTCTGCCAGTTTACCATTCGTAGCAAATTTGAGAGGAGAGAAAATATTAATATTGAATATTTATAAAGCATTTACTTACTTAACTCTTTCTTCTTTTGAGTGGCATTTCAGAACTAAAATGCAGTTTAAGAATGCTTTCAATATGTCAAAAAAAAGAAAAAAAAAAAAAAAGGAAAAGTACCAGATCTCATTGCTAAGACCATGTGCCACCTGATCTCTTGGGAGAAGAGATTAAATGACATGACAAAGAACACAGTACAGTTTCATCTGAACTTCAGAATCCAGCAGCTCTATTTTGCAATTTCAGATAAGTGCACCCAGTACTTTCTTTAGTTTTAAATTGCTTTTCCATGTTGTTTAAGCTACACAGGGAGTAGATCTACACTGTTCACCTACATTCCAATCAAAGTCAACTTTAGTTCTTTCTTGTTCATTTTGTGCTGCATTTCTGCAAGCAGTGCACAACATATTCCTAGGTGTTTGATTGTATTATGTTTTATTAGTTATATACATCGCTAGGCCAATCTCAAACAATTACATAAAATGATGCAGTAACACTTGGTGGAAAATACGTGTTGTTGAATGTAAGAGTTACAATGGTGATAACATAAATTATGATGTTCTGTATACACAACACTTGGTATTTGTCACAGCTTTGCTACTTGAGTGCCTCTATTAGGATTAATATGTTTCAAGAAAGGTGGAATACTGCAGCAATTAATCAAGTTTCCATAATTAAGGTAACCTTGATTTAAGCAAATTATCCTTAAAGCTCACAAGAATCAATGGTTTAGATAAAACTGCTAAGTCAGTAACTCTGTGGTCTGTAACTGGATTCTTAGAGTTGATTTATGGAATAATTTCCATACCTTAGTCCTCCCCCGATACCTTTAAAATTCAAATTTACTTACCAGTCCGTACCACTGTTCTACAGAGAGCCACCCACCCACCTGTAGAGGATTCTCAGGGTCTAAGCTGCAGTCACCATAAACTCTGTCTGCAGAACCATGGGCTGTACAACATAACTTCAATGCAGTACCATTTCCTCCTCCTCCTCAAGTGTCTATTGAAAAAACACCTCTTTGTAGATCTATACCTAAAGTCATGAAAGTCATCAGCAAAGTTCTAGTGTAGATCAGGACCTCATAAAGAAATGGCATAAACTGGAGTGAGTCAAAGTGGATTTCACATCAGGTAATATGATGGGAGTGTGAGCTGAGGGCCACTTTTTCCACAGAAGTTGTGGATGATGCACATACTTCTTAATATCTCCAAGCATGAGGTTTGAAATTGTCAGAATCATAATCCAAAGACATGAAGTCTTTTATTTCATTTAGTTTGCTTCAAGGAATGGGAAGCCTCATATTTTGAAATCTCAGGTCTTTCTCAATCTCGAGCAGAAGGCATCAGGTTCCCTTCTACCTGACACCTTCTTGCCTCAGTCAGATTATACAGCATGCCAAGAAGCAGTTTTAAGTATCTTCTCAACAATGAGACACCAAAGCCTGGGAACAGTTAAGGAGATGTTGGTGACATCAAATATAAATGTGACGCAAAACTCCTAAGATTTTATCAGAACCCATTACTTAAACTTTATTTGGAATATAACACTATCTCTTTTTTATTTTTCTATTTGTATCTAAATGCAATGTTCATGACAAAAGAGCAAAAAGCAGATGTCTCTGGAATCTGTTAGAGATGACTTTGTCTAATGCTGCAGAATGCGTAAAAATAATGTATATGTATTTTGACAGTTGACTCTCAAATGTATCTTGAAGTACTTTCCAGGAATATCCAAATACAGCATAAAAAATTTAAGCCTGAAATAGGATTCACAGGAACAGATGTCAAAAAAAAGTCTTGGTTTGTCAGAGAACATGAAAAAAACCCCACCAAACAGTAACAAGCTTTGCTTCATGATCTTAAAGTGCCCCCACTCTTCTGACTGGAGTTTATCAGTGATTTACAAGAGGTACAATTAGCAACTGGCACATAGGTAAATCCTCCCCCCCAAAAAAAACACAACCAAACAAAAAAACCCCATACAAACAAACAAAAAACCAAAAAAAACAGAGGAAGAAAATAAGAAAATGACTAGACATTGGAAAAGAAGAAAATACTTATTATATTATTTTTAGCTGAATCTTGCTGTAAATGGAGTATAAACAAAGCAAAAAAGTGCCTCTGGGTAAGAAGAAAGGCAAAACTAGCAGAATAGTGAAATGGCAAAGTGAATAAGAGATCATCAGCTAAAGGTGTGAGGCTGAGGTAGAATGGAGGCAAGCAGGAACATACTACACAAGATAAAGCTCAACCACAGCACTGTAAGTTCTACTTATGACTGATTTTATAGCTGAATTGAAAAGCCTGCTGAAGGCAAGATGTAATAGTAATGCTAAAATGAATGACTGCATTCTATAGCAGAGGAATACTCTCCAGCATTTCATAGAATCATAGAATCATAGAATCATAGAATAGATTGGGTTGGAAAAGACCTCCATCAAGTCCAGCCCCTGATCCAACTCCAATTACTATAGCATGGCACTACTAATTTGTAGTCACACAGGACCACACTTGTCAGTATAAAATAAGGTACCATTTTCCCATGTGACAAAACTACTGTTTGCATTTTTATTTTCTCTTCCCCTAAGAAGACATTACATACTGGGATTTGGCAAATTTAACACAATCCTGTTTAGCATTAGATATATTATTTTTAAAAGTAGAAGATGTGCACACATGACTAAAGAAGTGCAAAAACTCTGCATGAGTTGTTCAGAATCTGACTTCATGGCAAGAAGACCTTTTTCATATATCAATAATGAAACAATGATTTGCATGTGCAGGAAGGCATGAAAAATTCAAGGGTTTCAATCAAAGATGGACCTAACTATGTTTCAGTGTGGGAAGAAATTGGTAATCTAAGAAGTAATCACTACCTAAGGTGTTCCAGGGATTAGTAACCCTCATTTCTAAACAAGTGCAATTTATTTCTAATCTGAATTTCTAAAGTTTATCTGCTATGATACACCTTGAAATACTTCTTAAGCTTTACTTGGAAAAAAAAGTGAGATATTATAGTACTGGAACTTAGACGAGTTAGTTTTAATTAATTTCTGCATACTTCCCATTTTCATTGAAATCAATGAAAGGCAAACTTTGACTCATGTTTCTTACTTATTTCACACTCAGAGGTAGGATCGTACTGACTTCTTTGTTCTTGCTTTCACACATAAGAGTTTGATTCACTGTCTCAGTTATTACACTGAAATACAAGCATATGTTTGATTGCTGTTGCTACTATTTTGCAAAACTTCACAGCACCAAAGTGTTCCAACACTATGTACACTGAGTTTATCTAAATTTCAGACCACAGGAAACAAAGAGACCCAATACCGCAGTGACCAGAATTCATCAAAGCTCATAAGGGCCTGCTTTGAAGCAGCTTACAGATGCTGTTCACTTCAGCAAGCATTGAACACGGAAGTCAGGATACCAGTTTCTTCACAGAGAGAGAGAGAGCAAGAGTGTCATTTTAACTTAATTATGACCTACTGCAGTAATGGAGAATTTTTCAGTGGGAAGAAAATCTTAATCCCCTGTCAGTCACTTCTATAGCATTAGAAAAAGCAGTGTGATATAGCCCAGATGTCCTGTAAAATGAATTTGCTGACAGGCATGTGGCAGAAAAGTACAACTGCTGAGATTTTAAGTCAGTCCATCAAGCCCTTTGTCATTCTTCAACCTTGATATTTACATCCTGTCATAGCTAGAGGACTCAATATGAACCTGAATTTTCTTCATTCACATCAGTGGAGTGTTAACCTTGGTAATGTTAATCTAAAGTTAATGCTGTTACCTCCACTACTGATAAACGGTATAATGCTGTTACCTCCACTACTGATAAACGGTATAATCAACAAATGGACAGCCTTATACAGGAAATTTCAGCATACTCTGAAGAAATTAGCTTGGTTTTCAAGTGATGTGGGTTTTTTTTTCAGATATACTACAGAATTAACACCTACTACTACAGTGTAGGGTTAATACCAACTACTTTAATATTTATGCTAAAATGATCTCTGTCATGTGGGTTGCATGATGTGTCTAGGGGCTGTCTTTTTTCTACAGATATCTAAAATTCAGGTTTCAGATGCTCTTTGGCTTGTAAAAGGAGAAATAATAATAATAAAATGATAAAGAAGCTATTTTGGATGTTAGCCATTTTGTTTTCACAGCTTTGAATAAAAAAAGTCATACAATAAATGTAATCCTACCAAAATTTTCAACAATTTCTCTCTGCATTCTGTCTAGAAATAAAGGAAGAACACCCTTCTGCAAGAGATTCTGGCACTTCTGTCTTCAATATCAGTGACTTCTAAGAAAAACTGAGGTAATAATTAATAAAATAGGGAAAATTATACTTAGAATTTTCCTGATTTCAGAATAAGCTTTGCATAACTTCTGGCCAAGCATTTATCTTTCTCCTTTTTCCAATCAAATTCATTCTAGTGTTTATTCCTATATTTGGATAACGACCAAAACCTGATTTTTAATTATTTTATTAGCAAAAAAAACTTGTGAAAAAATGTGAAAAATAATTTTGCAAAAAGAGGTTATGTATTTAAACATAAATATAAGAGGACTAACAGTTTAATGTCTCTCATTTCCTACCTGACTAGTACGTGGTTGGTAAATAATTTACCGTTTATCATTTGTAAAACTATACTCCTATAAGTTCAAAAACTACTCAGTAGTTAATATTTTCCACATGCTTTAAAATTAGATCTGTTACAAGTTAAAGGAAAACATTAAAAATTTGTGTTTTCTCTGTGAAAACTTTGATAAATTTATTGAAAATTTATATTCATTAAAGAGAAATGCAAGAGGCAGGGCAAAGTTCCAGCTCACCAACAGAAGTAACAAATTACAAGAGAATTTGTGTAACCACATAAGTGGTTGCTTAGGTGTTTATAGGTTGATGACTAAGAACAAAAAGGATTTGAACTTTGAATAATAAAGTATCAGAACATAGAACCGAATCTTTCCCTTTGGAAAAAACAACTATAATGACAACTTTCGCTACTTTATAAACCATGAAAAACCTCTACAGTAAGCATGTAATGTAAAACAAAATTGTTAGATGCACTGCTTCATTTTTTTCAGGGGCAATAGCATTGAACAGATGGTGGTGCACCAACAATCTGACTGCCATATTTCATTGGCTTTAACTCAGTGTGATGCACAGCCCAATGAAGGTCAGTTGGTATGAACATAATTGCTGCTATGATGAGGAACAACAACTAAAACACAAGCCCTGTAAGGGTTCTTCAAGATAACCAAGAGAACAAACAGTTGGAAAAAGGTAAGTCAAACATTCATCACACGCCTCTCATTGCTAGAAAAATTCAAACTCTAACACAGGGTGTTAGAGCGCTCTCCCCTTAGATGTTTTTCCTGGGGATATGTTGGAGGGGCTCTGGCTAAGTGACAAAGAGCAACAAAGCCTAGAACTTCAGCTGGAGAGTGTCTACTAAGGGACTGATAAAGAAAAGGACCAAGTTCCCTTGGGAGAAAAATGTGACTGCAGCCTGCCTTTTCCAGCTTCATTCCCAATTGAAGCTCTAGAAAGCCTTTGTCCCATAACTAATCACAAGCCTAATCCTGAGAACTGGCAAGATCTTAAGCCTAAAACCAGAGCTGCCCTGTATAAAGAATTCTTTAGAGAACACACCTTTCTTGAACCTACCCCTCCCCTTGGCAGACCCTTTGCAACCCAACCTAAGCAGACCTCTAAGCTTTTCTCTCTCTCAAGCCCAGCTCAAATACTGACTGGGTTTAGTGTGAGTGAGAGGCATTTTCTAAAGCTCCAGTTGGATTGGGATTGAACAGGTATTGCCAAATCAAGGGGTAAGCTACAATCACATCTCTTCTCCAAGAACTTCATTTGGTTTATACAGAGATATTTTTTCTAAGGCCAGTGGAAGGCACAAGCTGCCAAGAGGAGTTCTCCTTTGAGAAATTCCTCATTAAGGACAGGGTTGAGGGGTTTATGCTGAAGCTTAACCTACCCTTGTCTCTAACTGCTTAGGGTTTGGTTTGGGACACAGAGAGAGAGAGAGAGCCTAGAGCTCTAGTGTTAGGGAAGCTGTAAAGGAGCATCCTAAGGATGGGCTGGATTGTAAAATATTTGTCCCCTGAGAACTGGTTTATCTAGAAAAGATTGGCACCTAATTACTATGAACCTTCCTTATCTTCTAATTCTTCTTGCAGCATATCTTGAAGTTATCTTTGAGAGTTTATGTTTTAAGAGATCTTTGGTGCAGAGTACACAATTAGTTTATGTTGTAGTACTTCATTATAGAAACATAGTGTTAAATATTGGGATTACTCCTTCTGTGTTTTCCCACAAACTTTAATTTCCATATACAATTAGAGTTTCAAGAGTTGTTTAGATTTTCTTTCTGGAAAAGGAAAACATGACAACTGATGTTTCCTCACAACAATTTCTGAAAACAATTACTTTTTTTTTAGCCTGGATCTAGACCTCAGCAGTGTCTATTGTTTATCCTGTCAGTTCTTAATAACCTAGAAGGACATAAAACACACAGCAAGACTGATTAGAGGTAGAGACTCACAGAACTGTACAAAAAGGAAAGCTGCAACAGGGAATTGCACCAAGGTGACAAAGTTACTGAGGAAGGAACTTCAGTGTGCCGATAATTTGTGCTCAGCAAATTTTTCTAGCTTTTCTCACCAGTAAAAATATGAAGAAAGTTCTCCCTGGCCCTGATGGGATTGCAAGTTGTACCCTTCTGATGCTATTTGCAGTGAAGCAGGCCCCCTAATATGTAAAGGCTATGGAGCCATGGGAAACAAAGGCAACTAAATGCCCTCAAGCTAAAACAGCAGGTTTCTACACAACTGTAGATATGCCCAAAACAACTGCAGAATTGGTACCTGACATATTTCCTGACATGAAAAACCAATGCTAAAAAAACCCTGTCTCCCTGTTTTCTGGAGAGGAAAGGCGCGCAAGTCATACCAGGCAACAAGAGAGGTGCAGCCTAAAAGCCTACAGCTGTGTGAACAGCAAGGAAACAAGACTGGCCCAAGAACAATGTAGATAGTTCTGGTTCTATTGGAATACCCTTGAAAACCAAATTCAGTGCCAGGAGCTGTGCCAGAAAAGTCCTCACAGATGATCCAGTGTGTAATATACTGTTTGACTGGCTTATGAATCAGCAGATGACTGACAAGGAGAATTGCCAAATGGATAATTACACCAGGCTCTGTAAAATTAACTAAAAAGCAGGGAAAAATGAAGCCTGATAGAAGTCATTCATAACTTTTATCACTTGTCATGCAGAATCCATTAAGTGCAATGCCAGAATGTATATTATTTTGCTATAAAAATGTTATAAAGATCAGTGTTAACTGCTGCTGTAGAACAACAGTGGTAATTTGTCCTCCACTTAACCTTCTCCTAAGCCCTTGTCAAATTGATTCCAACCTGTATCTTACCTGTGCAATGGCTTGCAGATCATCAGGATGGGAATTGCAGTCCTGCTTTACCACATGGCCTGATGGGATCTACAGATGCCAGAGCATGGGTGCAACAAGATCTGACTATCAGAAAAACCTAAGCTGTGAAGAGTAACTTCTGATTCCTTATAAAAATTGTATTGTACTAAAAGCCTAAAGTTTGTCCAAGATAGTCCTGCTTGCAACATTATTAACAAAGGAACTGAAAATTCGTCAGAGCCTTGGACAAGCAGACAATGGCTTCCACTTGAAAAATAACCATGGATTTGCTAGTATGAAAAAAATTTATTCTCTAACTCAGGGTCTATTTGAGGACCACAGTCTCTACTGTTGAAATGAAATTATGTTTTCTTTAACCAGCCTATGCATAAGGCCTTCCTAACATCTCTCAAGTGGCACAGTGTAGTTACAAAAAAATCTCCATCATATGTTAGTAAATCAAATCCAATTGTTCTAAGTTTCTCCATATTTCATGCCAAACATTCCCATATCCCACCCTAACATTTGCTTTAGAAACATAAACACTCCGTGGCAAAGACATGAATATATTTTAGAAAAGTGCTTTTGTTCAGTTAAACTTTCTAATATAGTTATAAATTTTTGATCAGAGAATGACTTTTGAAGACTGTTTTTAATTAAGTTTTACTAGTTAAAAATATGTTTTTACAGGGGAAATAAAAGTAGAATAAAACCAAACGTATGACAGGGAGAAATGTTAGTGTGAGTGCAAGAAAAGAAGAAAAGTGTTCAGTGATACTTACAAAAAAGTAACTGTTTCTGCTTATAGAGGAACAAAGAGGTGTAGCACTAAGCACTTGAATTGTACTGGTTAATATTTTCCATGTCTGTGTGCACTTGTATTTCATGGTCTGCTAAAAATACTCTAATTAAAGCTGTTGACCTAGAATGAAGTAAACTGAGCAATAAATAGACCTTATCTAAATCATAAATTAAAAGGCAGAGTTGATACACAGGGTTTCCTAATCCAGTGAGTGTGGTAAAAACATAACATAAACAACCTCAACCTTTGTAAGTAATCATTGTAGTTAGAACCTCACATGTGAAGTCTTTCCAGAAGAACAAAATAACAAAAAAACTATAACTTTTGTAGAAGTTTTCTCTGAAATCAAGATGATTCATGAAAATAAAGATTGTGTTTTAAATCTTGGTCCTCTGGAAGAGAATCTAACTGTGCATTCACATTCTACATCACCTACCTTGAACCAAGCTTATAGGGAAGCAAGTGCTGAACCTTTGACTATGTCCAAAAAAGATAAACCGAATGAACTAAAAAATTGCTGCTGAAAGCATGTACAGGAAAAGAAAGTGGGAGTAGGAGATTGGTGTTCACTCCACACTACACAGCCTAGTGTAGATAATTAGAACTGAAATAAGCAGACTGTTATAGGAAATAACTGTATCTAGTTGTAGCCAGGATGGAAGAAATTAAGTTATCAGTATGTACTGCTGGGGAGGCTGATCAGAAGGGAAACGTGGTAAATTTGGATTTGGGCAAACATTTACAGAGTTGTAGTTCTCAAACAGAAGATGTCAATGGTTGGAGGTAAAAATGAGTAGAAAAAGCTATGCATTGCATTTTTGCAAGCTTTCTTGTATGCATTTCTCCCCTTTTGCACCAAGATTATTTTTCTGCTTTGGGCAAAACTGTGAATGCATAATCAACTTGATCTGCCTGTTCACACAAGAGTCTGAAGCATTGGTAAAATACCCTGAAATGCAAGCTCAATGTGTTACATGATTTGATGATAAGTGACTCAAAGTCACAAGGATGAGTTTATTACCCTTTTTGATAACTTAAGACAAAATATTCCTGTAATGAAAAGATATTAAAATCTTTATAAAATTACTTCTTATATAGAGTTTACTTTTTAATATATACACACTCCTTTCAGCAGTCCTTGTCTATAAAAGTATAAACTGCAACATTTTCTTCTTAGTGAACTAGGAGTTTCAAAAATATAGATGGATTGAGAAAATTAATGCATTTTTCAACAACCTCAGTATTTTTAAGGTAAAAATTCGTATTATTCAGAAAGGTATTGTAGTGATTTCTTTTCCTTTGTTTTAATGTCTAAAATATTATCTCTGGAAAGATAATGACGGAGCAAGACATGAAGATTCCTTGCTCTGATCCTTTTCATAAAAATAAGGCTTGTTAACAATCTGTAGTTGTAAAGAGCTATAGTCAAAGAACAAAAACAGTCGTTCAGCAAATATTTTCCCTCTATTTTATGCTACTAAATTTAAAAAAAAAAAATCAACCAAACAATATTTCCTAGGATTTTTATAAGCCAAATTCCATAAAATCAAAAACCAGATTTTACTGTCCTAAACTTTAAAAATATACAGATATCTTTCAAGATATAGCAACTGGATCCAGTGTCAGTTGTCTCTTTGACATAGATGGGAGTTGTATGTTTTAAAATGTTTTGCCTTTTCTTGAACTAAGACAGCCTATTGAAAAATAAATAGAGAGCATTAGTGTGATAAATAGGCTTAAAGACTCAGAGCAAGTGATCTATTTCTGAGTACACTTGAATTATTTTGGTGAATAGACATGTAACTATGCATTTCTGAGATTAAAGTGGAATGCTGTTTGCCTACCCTGACAGTAATTTTTTTTCCCTTTTTTTAAAAAATGGAATGTTCTGTATTTCAGTTTGTACCCATTGCCTTTTGTCTTTCTGAACTGGAGTACCTTACATCTCAAAAACATTTTACTATTTCAATCCCAACTACACCCGTAGCCAGCTTTATAAAAAATTTCAGTGTGCAAACACAGTCTAAGGTTAAGTAGCTCCCACACTGGTATTTCCCTTGACATATATAATCATATCCCTCCTTCTATCTGTGTTTTGCTAAATCAAACAAGCCAAGCTTGTCTACTCTTTTGCAACGTATTCTTTTCTTTCTCTGATCATTCTGCTATTTTTTGTCTGCTCCAGTGTGTATTAACAGTTCTTTAATGTGAAAAAACAAAACTACACATAATTCTGAGTGAATTTGCAGTGCAGGATAGTACCAACACTTCACCTTTTCTAAAAGGTTATTGACTTGTGCATTTACAACTGCAAAATTGTGAATAATATTAAAATTAATAATATACATATTCTCCATCCTAAATGCTATATTCATTTTCAATCAGATTAGATGATCAGCAAGTTCCTTAGTGAGAAAGAAAACAGAGAAAGCAGGGTCATTATTCTGCTTTTCTAGAACACAGAATTGTATTCTATTCTACATTTTTCTTTACACCTTGCTTTCTTTTACCAATTGTTCCAAAATCAAAATAATGTTAGAAGACTAACAGATCTATGATTTTTCTAGATTACCCTTTTCCCTATTGTTTTCTTAATCACACTTGTCCTGCTTCAGATTCTAAAATGGAAAAATCTGAAGAGGACTTTTACTTATATCCAGCATGACTGTTTCTTTTCAGTGAATGATTCTGACTCTGTAGAATGAAGGTCTTAATTTAAAATTTTGTTTAATAATATATTCAGCATTCTGGAACCATCTATGTAAATTCCAATGAAAATTAGACATAAGGCAGCTTATTCCTACAATTCTTTGAACAACCCTACAAAACCACCAGGTGGTTAAATGACACTGACAACTTTCAAAGGAGAGCAACCTCCTATGTATTCCCAGTCCCTCCTGCCCACAAAACTTGCATGTCACCTCACTCTCCCCAGCATCTGAATTCAAGCAGAATATTGCTGAATGCCATGTTTCATTACCCACTGTGGATGGCTGCTGTGAAACATCATTTTGAATCATGGTTAATCACCATCTGCTTGACCATCACAACTGTGTTATGGAGCTATCAGATGACAGTTACAGAAAGTACAAATGAGTATTTTTCCTCTACTTACGTATTAATGCCATATTCTCTGGAAAAACAAAACATATTGGGATCCTGTAATTTGTTTGCATTTACTTTTATTGTACTTCTAACAGGAAGTTAACACACAACAGACAGACTTAGAACTGTGTGCTTTATTTCCTTATTAAAATACCACGCATTTTCTTGAGTTTACATAGTTGTGCATTTCTTTACAGAGATTACAGACCATTATAAATACAGGTAAGGAGGACACCACTATTATTAATTATGGAGCTCTGATGTTTAAGCAGGCTGGTTTTTATCCATGGTCAGGTAGGATGCTGTGGCATTCTCATATCAAAACAAAATATGCCAGACTTATGTCATGCTACTTACAGGCTTCTGCATTGTTTTCTACTTGAAAAAATACTTGAAAACAATGGAAATCTAAGCATGAGTAGAATTTTGGGTGTCCTAATTTAAAGCAGAGTGCCTTTGACTTCTTGTGAAACTATGCAATGAACGTTAATCCATTTCTGGAGAAAGTCAAAATAAATATTTGTCAGTCTTCCAAATCATCCTACTGGCAACAAAGTGCTTAGAAGACTTTTTCTGAGTAATACATATGTATCCAGGTACACAGTGGAACTTTAACTGATGAAATGTAGAACTAGATGAGCATTAATCCTGCATTCTTCATTAACTCCTGAAATGTAGAACTAGATGAGCATTAATCCTGCATTCTTCATTAACTCCTTTGTTCATTAACCACTGAAACTCCTTGGATCAGGCCACATTTTACTAGTTTTTCAGATCTTTCAGATCTTTCATGACATAAGTATTCATTTCTAATTCTACCCCCATAAGACAGAGAACTTTTCAAGCAAAATTACCTTTGTTAAACCATAAAAAGTATATCAAAAGTGTAGTAAAGAAATATTTATTTAACGCACTCAGTACTTTAAAAAAAAACCAAGCAGTTAACCATGCTAGGGACAGAGAATACTTTTGAGGCTTTCCCTCAGTACAATACCGAGAAAGAGACATAGTCAATCCTGTAAACAGCAATGAATCCATGAAAGATTTTTTTTATTTATTTATTCAAGGTATATGTGACATGTGTGGGCAATAGCATGAAGTCATAGCTTTGCAAGTATTTAATTCATAGGAATATTTGATGGATAAACATTTAAAAATTAACTGGACGTAGAGAGATAAGCCAGAGATTAAAAGCTTAGAGGATGTTTTTTCTGCTTGTCAGTACCAGAAGCCTCTTACAATGTTTTATCAGTGATTTCACATTGATGGTAATAATAATTTAAATTAAAGTGTATAGCTAAAATGTAATTGTTATGTACATTATTTATTTATTTATTTATTTACATATATATATATATATACATAATATAGCTATATATGAAAACAGATTTCAAGACATAGGATAAACTTCCATCTAATGATTTCTTGCCCATGAATATTTCAGTGCAAGTAAGTCTCATAATCTCTATCAGTGACCCTGGCACAAGATGTGTACTAATGTAATGTGTTGATTCCTCTCATGAGGCATCATGACTACAGAAAAAGGAAAATGTTGGCAACAGAAACAGCAAGAGTGGGAAGAAATTCCACTGCACAAAAATGTCACATTCGCCAAACACTGGTAACAAATTTTTTCCTAAAATTTTTATTAATAAATTTGAAATAACAGACAGATTTAGTGGCCTTTTCTGGACAAATGTAATACCAAAAATTTTTTTTATTTGTCAATCATAAGTTGTCATTTTATGTCTGATATTTCTTATAACCAACACAAAAAGAAATAGGAATTCTGAATCATTAAAAAAAGAATAGTTACTATTTATTTTGATTATTTCCATCTCTTACTTTCAATCAATGAATACAGTAGTAATAAAACATCTTCATCCCAGCACAATCAGCCTCCTTTTGTATCAAAACATCAACTACATATTTTCAGAATGGAAGAGAAGTATAACTAGGTCCTTGAGACTTAAAAAAATTATGTATATTTTGTCTCCAAACACTGGAAATAGAATCAGTGAGTGTTTTTTTCTTACTGATTTTTCAAAGAATCCTCTGAATCTCTTTCAAGTTCTACTTGATTAAACTAAAACATTTGATCACCCATTTACCCTCTTTTCTGATTTGAAGGCAGTAGGAGCTACATTAGTTCACAACTTCTGACTTGAAAATTTTGGGCACTTGTTAAAACAATTTTTTTTTTTTTTTCACATTTTATATGTAACAGTTGGGGACCAGAGTTCTCATGCAAACAAAACATTTCACCATTTTCTGTTGTCTCTATTCATAGAAGGAGCTCTTCATTATGGGCTGAAATGAAGGGTAAAACTCTTATTTGAGTTCCATATTGCCCAGACAAACCCTGGAAAAGACAGAATAAAATAAAGTCACACCCAGTGAGCACAAACTGAGCAAAAGAACTTTGAAACAGCATTCTCTGGTTTGTCCCTTTGGCAGACTGGGGGAATTCTGCTTATTTTAACAATGTGAAAAATAATGATTTTATTGCAATTCTTCATACTTCATTCACAGCTTTATAGTGAAAGAAATAGTACCCAACTTTTCAGCATGTTGTCTAAATCTCCATTAGAAACACTCATAAGTGGAAACAACCAGCATAGATGAAATCTGATTTTTGACTGCAATGGTTCTACAATACCTATACAGTAAATATTAGCTGACTTATCACATGAAAAACACTCTCTCTCTAATTTAAGAGAAGTTTAAGAGTTAACTATTACAGCTTTGTGAATTCCCATGCAACTACAAGGACTTTGAAATTTTTTTAAAAAAATTACAAGTTCTATGATTTTGAACAAAAATAACTTTTCTCAATAGTCTTTTAGAGCTGCAGTGAGGGATAGATTATATCCATTTGATTAGAGCAATATTTTCCTTCCCTTGAGACTGACTTCCTGCACATCTTTTGCAAAATGATTCATAGGACTCAGTCATTTAGAATTGCAAATGTGGTATGGGACTTCTTGTCAGTGTACAAATGGGTGCAGTTACATTTAAACGAAGAAAGAAAAGACAGAAATCATACCATGGAAGGGATTAAACTTCACTCATTCTAACCATCATAACTCCAGTTCTCCACACTGATTCATTGTTGTGATTACCCTAATTAAGCAACTTCACTAGCTTAGAGGGTCTCTTAGTTCATACATATGTTATCAAAATACATCTTGCCTATCCATGGTAGCAGAAACTGGGACAGAAGCCACTCTGGCTCATGAAATACACAGTTGGTGTCTGCATTGCTACTGCTTGAAATTTTGTTGTACAACATATTTAGCATACTTGAATAGTTAACTTGGAAGAGTAATGTGTAAATGTCATTCATGTGTCATGAAAGCTGAATTTAATTATAGAATAATTACACATTCGATACACTGAAAAGAAACAGAATTTCCTTGTACTTCCCATGAAGTTACTATACAGAAGTTCTTTAGAGACATTATCATTTTGCTTTAAGGTACAATGAGTAACTTATTAAGTAGTGATGTAGATGTTTATAATAATGTTTAACTGAAGTTCTGAAATGAATCATTGCAAAGAGCACATGAGACTGACAGACTAATTGATGGCCAGAAAAATAGGCAGTTATTAACATTGGGTAGGGCTGCTTCAAGGAAATTTGTGCATCTTTCCAGAACTCAAAGTAGAGATAGTAATGAGGTATCTGTTACTAAAAACTAAAAACAAAATAAACAACCAAATAAACAAAACGTCTCCTATAAGTTTGAAGAAAGAAATTTTAAGACATATGACTGAAATAGAGCTTTGCTTTCCATATAGTCAGTGACAACTACATGGCACTTGAGTGCTTTGACTTATCCTCTGGAAACTCTACTGACTGATAACCCCGTAGGTCACTGACTCAAGCACCCATTTTTGTTTCAAGAGCACTAAAAGAATAAGATTCTTTTCCATGATACACATCAAAAAATACTTGGATTTTCTGTATTGCCAGTTTTCTATCCTAAACCATGCAGGCTTTTACAGACACAGAAAATTTTGCAAAACTTCTAAACAGTTTTCAGGATGTAAGAATCTCTCATATCCCTTTGGAAAGATAATTGAGTTTTGGGCTCACAAAACCAACTGCACCACAAAGCCTAACATTACACAGGTTAATCACAGTTATTGAAAGATTCACCCAATAATTTGCATTCAGCAAAAGTAATCTGTAATTAACATTATGTCTTTCAATGAGATATGGCTTGATTAACCAATATCCTTCAATAAAAATGTCCAGTTAAATTACCAGCAGTTAGATTTTGGAAATTCACTGGGCTAGTCTTGGGCTATAAGTAATGCGTAGGAATCTTTCAGAATTCACACAGTATTTCTGAGGCCATGACAATTCTTTTCCAGAGTATATGAGGTAAATTTTTTATAAATTGCCCTATTTGGATTGTCGAGTTTTATTTTAATGTCTAAAGGAAATAACTCATTTAGCACAATAATGAGGATTTATTACAGCCTTTGAAGGACCAAACTAAGCAGAGCAAGCAGTTGAGTGTGGATTTTGTGCTTTTTTTTTCTTTATTTTTCTTTTTTCTTCTATTGTCATGATACATATGCAAGGGTTCTCAGTGTTCTGTATTGGCTAATGAGTGAAGCATCAATTCAAGCATACAGAATAGCTTTATGCATTCAACAGCAACACACTCAGGGGATCAATTTTAGAATTTCTATTCTGCAGGAGCACAATCATATATGTATGGTTGTAAATATGACTAGATAGGTATACAGCCAAATACAGTTTCAGATGAGAGCAAGTAGCAGAATGATGCACCAGAGAAATGACTTTAGATTTTTCAAAAACAATGGTGAATATTTAATAACCACTTCTACTTGAGTTAAAAATTAAGAAAATGCAATGCCAGTTTAGCATCTTATTATTAACTCGTATAATGTGAATAGCTAAGGACCCAGTCACTTTACACCAGCAAGGGTATAGGACACAGGACAGACATTCACTTATCAAGTTTCCTTAAAACTGCAGAAATTCCAAAATTGCAAATGCGATCATGCTTTCTTACAGCTGCTAAATTGTCACAGTTGATGTATTCCTTAATGATACGAGTACAGTGAATTACAGTGACTGGCACTCCCTAGTGCTCACTGGTTTCTTGACATTCAAGGACTGACTTGAAAGCATCAGGCAACGGGGGGGGCGGGGGGGTGAGAGCTGGGAATAGTGCTATATTCAGAATATTACCGCTCTTGAAATTTTATTACAGATGTTTCCCAGCAGTGCAAATGCCTGTAGCATCATATAAGTATGCAATCATGCAGCTACTTCAGATTTGTAGTTTTCATTAAGGAAAAAAAAAGCCTGGTGGTAATCTCAGATCAGCAGCACTAGTAATAGAGAAGGGCTAATGAGAAAAACCAAGAAGGTATTTAATATTACTGTTGTATTTGGCCTCTCACTTTCACAGAGGGGTGCTAATCCATGGATTATTAATTTTTGTGGACAGCAACTACAGCACTCCAAACTACAAATTCCACCTTGGACAGAGAAACATTGAGAAAAAGTACAGCAGAAAAAAGTCTACCATAGACCTGAACCCCCTCTTATACAGGTTACCACTCTAGCCAAGGCAACTACAGCTGTTAACATTCTACATCAAGTTGTGGGGTTTTTAGGTTATCATTTTTAAATTGGATTTTGGAAAGACAGAGGAAGAAAGACTTTAGGAATTTGAACCAGAACTCTTCTAAAACATGCTTTAGACTTGATACGAACAGTGCATATTTGGCAAAATTCAGCTTTAGTAGCATGCAAGCATTCATAGAGCATAAGATTTATCTCAGAAGACCATGCACGTTGAACACCTTCCCAAGACCCTGATTTTACCTGTTGGTACAGTATATCATGTCATATGAGTCATAATAACACTATGTAAAAATCTATTGTAAACTAATATCAGTATTTTCCTGATAACACCTTGTTCTTACAGTTGCAGGTCTCCATGTGCTTTACAAGCAGAGTGTTTCCACTTAACCAGAAGCAAAGACCAAAACACAGAGGAGTAACAAAGGGACCTGGGAGTTTGGATGGATAGGAAGCTGAACATGAGCCAGCAGTGTGCCCAGGCGGCCAAGAAGGCCAATGGCATCCTTGCCTGGATCAGGAATAGTGTGGCCAGCAGGACCAGGGAACTGATCCTTCCCCTGTACTCAGCACTGGTGAGGCCACATCTGGAGTGCTGTGTCCAGTTCTGGGCCCCTCAGTTCAGGAAGGATATTGAGGTGCTGGAGCAGGTCCAGAGAAGAGCAGTAAGGATGGTGAAGGGACTCGAGCACATGTCCTGTGAGGAGAGGCTGAGGGAGATGGGGCTGTTTAGCCTGGAGAAGAGAAGGCTCAGGGGAGACCTCATCACTCTCTACAATTACCTGAAAGGAGGTTGTAGCCAGGTGGGGGTTGGTCTCTTCTCCCAGGCAATATCAGTAAGACAAGAGGGCATGGTCTCAAGCTCTGCCAGGGGAGGTTTAGGTTGGATATTAGAAAGAAATTCTTTACAGAGAAGGTAATCAGGCATTGGAATGGGCTGCCCAGGGAAGTGGTGGATTCACCACCCCTGCAGGTTTTTAACGTGAGGCTGGATGTGGCACTTAGTGTCATGGTCTAGTAACTGTGGTGGTATTGGAACAAGGGTTGAACTTGATGATCTCGGAGGTCCTTTCCAACCTGACTGGTTCTATGATTCTATGATTCTATGATTCTATGATTCTATGATTCTATGAACACAGCAAGATAGCTCAATATTCCAGTGGGATACAGAACTTGTATCTTCAGGTTGTACTGTACTGCTGAAGCACTTAAACAATTGCTCTTTCTTAGACTGCTAGTTAAGTGCCTTCTTGTGAATGGTATAAATGCTTCTTCAAGCAAAGCCTATTAGCATTTTCTTAGAACAATGCCCTATCATCAGGAAAATTATTCATTCAACTACATACATGATGCAAAATTCAGGGCATTTATTACCTGTGTTAATGAAACTTGTGACAATAGGCCCTTCATGTAATCTTCCATTCTGAGTACTAGGAATAAAGTAAATACTGCAAGGATCCTTTTCCTTAAAGGATCTATTTAAAACACAAGGAAAATGACAGGGTTATTTGTTGGATATATTCACAACGACGGAAAATGCAAGAAAGACACATAAAAATGAGAATAATTTTTAAAATTTGTTACAGTTCTTTTTTATTTCTCCTTTAAAATCCAATACTTTGCTCCTTTCAGAAGAGGCAGCATATATATATAGCTATGGTACCTTCTTTCAATGGGGTTTATAATTTAGAACATAAAGTGAGACTGCATGCAAAATGCTAAAAGATTCTATTCAGGATATTTAGAGGACTAGCATATTTCTAAGCCAAAGACAAAACTTCAAGAGACTAGTTTTACTCAATATTTTCCAGAAGAGATGCAAAAGACCCTTTTTCTCTCAAACTTGCACCTTTTTCTGAACCAGTTAAAATATTTTGACCTTGATACTCTTAATTAATAACCTTTCCTCATAGAGATGTCTTCTCACTACCGATTCCTCCTTGGAAGGCCACATAGAAAACACAGTCTCTCAACAAAATTCTTGCTTTATCTTGTGGTATTTTAAGCATGTCTTTGTTTCTTTAGTTTACAGTATTTTATCATCACTACAGCAAAAATCCCACAGAAGGCCATAGCAACAGGTTGATTTTGTGGAAAGTGATCAGTCATTCAAGGCTGGAAGGAACAGTGAATCCCAATTTCATTTCAAAATCTAATGAAGTCGGCCTCTCAAATCCATTTGATGTATCTACTAATATTAGACTTAGATTGAAATAAAAGATTTCTTCCTCAAGACCTGTCATGATCATTTAACTCAGAGATGTCTAGAATAGAGGAATGCAGGTAAAAAAAGGGAACGTAGTAACATTTTCAATGACACAGAAAGGAGGAAATAATCTTTGTCTTCACATCCACGCAGACTGGGACAAGAAAACGAGTGTTGATTAGATGAAAGACACAGGATACAAGATACAGGAAGGGGAATTTGATTAAAGAATAAATCAGCCCTCAATGATAGAGATAATGAACTACTGTCAGAGATTTCTAGTGGAAGTCCCAGAGACACTTTGTCAGTTTCAAAGAAAAGCAAAGCCATTAATAGCAATAAGAATGGAAAATCCATCACAGATGATATAGGGGAAATATTACCATGCTAGACTAGGTGACCCCATGTAGTTCCTTGCAGTCCTATGGCCCAGCAACGTGTATTCATATAGCACATATTATACTATCAATCTAGTCATGCACTTCTCACAAAAATAGTTATGGAAAGACACATCAATAGACAAATACAGATTTGAAATTAAGAAAAAAAGATTGACTTGGCCTTATACTGGTATTTGAAAAAAAAACCTCTAATAAGGTTAATCTACTTTCCAAAAAGTACTGAAGCATTTGGGGTGATTTATTATTAAAGTCAACTGTGGGGATTGAATGGTCGTGGTAGGAGCATGTGTTTATTTTCCTTTGCAGCATGCATTATTTATTTCCATTAAGTTTACTTTACTTTCATAGTACTAAGCACTTCTGCTTTCTGAGATATATTGTCTTCTTACTATTGGGACATCTTACCCTCTGACTTCATTGACTATTTTATCAAGCATCACATAGAGCCATTGTACAGTCTGCAATCAGTTTGTAGTCAAGTATCCCAGGACCTTCACTGAGCCCCAGTGTCATTACAGCTGCTGGAGAACTGCTTTAGGTTGCACACTGCATGGAATAGAAAGAAGCTGGAATAAGAATGGGTATTATTCACCAAACTTTGCTGAATTGACTATTCTGTTTTGACTATTCTTTGGCTTATTTCTGATATCAGAACTGAGTAAGGAGATAATACAGCGCTACTCCAACAGCCTCTGCTAGCTGGAAATGCAAGCGTGTTCTCTGGAGGTCATTTCTATCCCTTACTGTAGGCATAACTACAGCTGTATGTTCCAGGTGATTTAAAAATAATTATTTTAATGAAATGGGTACAGCTGATGCCTCCGCTAGCTCTTCACATTTGAGAAAGTATTGCATCATTTAGCAAATACAGCAACTAAAGTGAAAAGCAGCTGGTTATGATAAGGAAACAAACCAGCACAAAGAGCAATAATAATTTAGCTTATGATTGCAAATAGAAATAAGTAGTTGAAGACAATGATTGTGAATAAGCTTGTCATTTAAAGCAGAATATCCAATTGTCTACTAAAGGTAATTATTAGCACCTTTCAGGACATACCCTTTCCACTTTTATGGCCATATGGTGC